>NW_019174272.1:13373715-13434090 GCF_002260705.1 Seriola dumerili | reverse complement strand
TACTTTTAGCCTTAAGATGCTTTGTGAATACGGGCCCAGGGGTCTAGTCATCAACATTAGGTGGCCAGTTGGTTTGGTTATAACTTGTTATAGGAATCTTCATAATCTCAAATAATGAAATAATCATCAGCCTCAGAAATGTAGCCAGTCAGGCTGTATATTCCCATATTTCAACCTACTGTAAAATCTAATGCAAAAACATTGTCATTTAATAATCATTATATTTAAAAAGTAGATATATTGATACCATTCTACTATAGTTGACATACAGTACATGTTACTAACAATGACCACAGTTAGCGCAGAGTGTACTTGACATAGTTAAGTTTTTAATCTTACCTGGGCCTCCCTGGATGTCTTGGCCAGGTTGACAAACATCTGACCCACCTCTCTGTCGAAGACCCTCACCCTGTTCCAGTCCAGTGTCAGTGGGCTGTCCTTTCCTTTGAACACCTGACAAAACAGGTCTGTCAGTATAGTACAGAGGGAACAGATGGTTGATATGGTGTCAGGTGGAGTCGGGGATTTACCTTGGCTTGGATGATCCAGTAAGTCTCTGGTTTGAAGGACTGGATTTTGTCATGGCGTTCCACACAGAAGCCTAGTGTGGGGGTCTGGCATGGTCCAAAGGAGATCAAGGAGGAGTCTAGATTGCCGTATTTGCCCTGAAAATACTTTGTCTGGAACCTGAGAAAAATTTGACACATAAAGGTCAGGCTTTAATTTTTAGATGACATCATTACCTTAGAAGAGCTCTAATCAAACTTCATTCTTCAACAAAGCTTTTTACTTACAGACCATGATGATAATTACAATGTCCTAGATGGGAATCTGGCCCCTGACCTTTGTTGTTATCTCTATATGCCCCTTAGAATTTCCTTTGTCAGATTTCTACTTTGAACTATTTAGTCAAAAATGGCAAAAACCTTTTGAAAACTAAAATAACATAATTGTTCTATATGTATTCAACAACATTTGGGCCCCACCGTTGGTTCAAAGGAAGCAGGTCAATGGATTTTAGTTATAAATTTGTCAAAATTCTCAGAATGATATACATTATCTTTTATCTTTTAATTCAGAATAATTGCCATGCATAAAATTTCTTGTGTGCTGTGACGAGTCCGCTACAGGAAATGTAGCTCAAGGTGTCTATGTGTGGCAAGGCCAGTGTGTGGCTGTTGAAAGCAGTGTACCGGGTGAATGCACAACCGATGCGCAGATCCAGCTCCTGTCGTGCGTCCACTGACAGTGCTTCATTGCAGTTGGGCTCTCCCAGGCAGTTCATGGCATTCCAGATGTCAGTGTCAGTAATGGAGCTGAATTTGGCACGATAAACACTCCGCTCCCTCACACTTCCCTTGTTCATCACTGGCTGGATGGCATCTAATACCTTAGAGGTAAAAGAAATAGTAACTGAGCAGTAGAAAAGATCAAAAGATAAAGAACTATGTTTGCAGGCACAGTAACGACTTTACATATGATTTTAGTCAGCTCAAAGAGTAAGGTCACATTCAACTTTGGAATGAGGCAGAACATAGCTGATCTAGCTCCTATGGCTTGGAAGGTCCATTATCTTGAATCTCATGCCTGACTACACCCACCTTTTTTATATGAACAATGGGTCATAAGACTTGGTGCAGACCATAATCACTTCTGTGAAGCGTCTAAAGAAATGATTACCACTCTGCAGTGAAATGATATCATATTTGCCCCAATATAAGACAAATAATAAATATAATATAAACTTAGGTTTAAAAAATGTGGGATGTATGTTTGCATGTTCATGCATTAGAACAGCTGTTTGAATCCTTATCAGTGTTGTGCAAGTTCACACTTAGCTCGAAGTTCAGTTCACACAGATTAAAATGAACTACTTCACGAGTCTACGTGAAATTAACTAGTTCACGTCCATTTCTTCTGTTTTAAATGAGCTGCTCTTTTTCTGTACAAACTCACCCGTCTATCTCCAGCACCATGTCAACTTGCAATTTCCCATAATAAATAGATTATTGTTCACTGCTATATACTCACAGACAGCTTTGTTTTAATTAAACAATCAAATCCCCCTGGTCCCACCATTTATTCAACACTGCTTTATTCAGTGTTTTTAATGAGTGTAATCACCGAGTCTGTTTGATTTCCTGATACCATGCTATTTCATGATGTCACCCAATGTCTTTTGTAATTGTTTTGATTGAGAGACCCCTAGCAGCAGAAGTTACATACTGTGCGTTTAATCTGAAAAAGAAAGCATAGCATAGCTGTGGTAATCTCGGCTATTATACAACCGCAGGTTTCAAGAAATTTGATACTTGTATTAAAATGCAATCTGTATCTGTATTCGTTATCTATTGAAGGAAAAACGCACATTAATGCAGGTGTAAATGCAGAACGCAACCAAATCCAATCAGATCAGCGAGACTATATTTGGGTTGGTCAGGCTCACATTGCGATTGGATCTCGACAGGTGTAAATGCTTTGCTGCCAAGTCATCCGCTTAACTAATTTCCATATTGAGATCCAATCACAATCGAGATAAGAATGCACTTTAACAACAGGCATAAATGCAAAGATCCACGGATTGGATGTCATTATCAAGACATAGATCACATGTACATGGGGCCTGAATTACCTCAAAACAGATGTTCTCGCCTTCTTTATCACAGTCCAACCATAAAACCACGTAGTCACAGCCTCGTGCTTCAACCTGACATGAAACCAAAAACAGCAGCAAAGACACAAGGGATGATACACTGACCTCCAGATGGTCACACAGAACGCAGTAAGCATCATTGTCTTGTGAGAACCAATTACTGGGTCAACCCTAAAACCTACCTGGAGGAACTTGACCATGTTGAGTTTGGGGTTGGCTTCCTTCTTTTCTGTGGGAGCTTTGCTGAAGAGTTCTGCAGGGTCCACCTTGTCCCAGTTGTTGTATTTCCCTTGAAAAATAAGGACCAAGCTGTTAAACGTTTTAAGTAAGAAATTCCAAGAATCCAAATCAGAGTTTGGACGCTTAAGAGGTAGAAACGCATATCAAAGTGTAAATCTAGTTTATAGTTAGACATATAATTAATACGTTGAGAGAGACTCCTTCACTTTTTGCAAAGTTTGTGTTGTAGATTTAATTGTAAATTGATAAAATGACCATTTTGTCCATCAAGCTTTACTTATTGAGAAAGTGAAAACATTTATTTAAAATCAGAAACTGAAAACTTGTGAAATGGAAGATGTTTGGATCCACCAGGACTCTTCCTTAAGTTATCTTAAAGCCATCTGGCCAAACTGAGCAAGTGGGCAAGTAGCCCCACAGTCACTCTAACAGAGCTTCCAAAGTCTTCTGCCGAGATGGAGAACCTGCTGAAAGGATGACCATCTCAGCAGCTTTCCATTAATCTGGCCTTTAAGTTAGAGAGACAGAAGCCATGTTGAGTAAAAAGCATATGACAGCCTGTTTGGAGTCTGCTAAACTGCATTTAAAAGATTCTGAGAGCAGGAGGAAAAAGATTTTCTGGTCTGGTGAAACAAAAATTTAGCCATTTGGGCCGAACTCCAAACACTAACGCTGTGTCAGGGGCCGCACCCTTCGAAGGCTGCATTTGAAGACTAACTGTGTCACAGTGGTGCAACAAGAGCCATTTTCTAGGCTCCTCCAAATGCAACCAAGAAATACGTCCTTTGTCTCTTTGGCAACGAAGGATCATAAACAGATAGGTCATGCGCTGGATATTTCCTTTTCAAAAAGATAATATGACAGACTCCGCAAATCACACAGTGCCCCAGGGTAGTAGAAGCAGAAAATCCTCCACAGACAGACCATCTCATTTTGGTTCGGCCTTCGCAGCCTACGATGGCTACTGGGCCTTTCGAAGGATGCGGCCCCTGGATTGAGACGCAGATGAAACCAGGTACTGCTAATCACCTGGAAACTTATCCCTATGGTAAAGCATTGTGGTGGCAACATCATGCTATGGAGGTGTTTCTCAGCGGCAGGGACAGAGAGGATGGTCAGAATTGAGGGGCCGATGAATGCAGCCAGATACAGAGAGGTCCTTGAAGAAACCCTGCTCCAGAGTGCATGCAACATTTCACCTTTCAGCATGACAACAGATCATCTGTGGAGAGACTTGAAGATTGCAGCTCACAAATGCTTCCGATCCAATCTGACAAAGCATGAAAAGATCTCCCAGGAAAAGTGAGATAAACCACCCAATCCAGGTGTACAAAACTTTTAGAGACGTGTAGAGGAAACTCGAAGCTGTAATTGCTGCCAAAGGGACCTCTACAAAGTACTGAAAGTTTGTGTGTACTTTAGTTATATTGTTCTAGATAGTTCATGTTGTTATAATGCATCAATATAATTTTTATCATATTCTGACCTGAGTGGAGACACACTTGATTTCCTCTCCATTCTTCTGCAGCACTTCATCTAATCAATTCACATCACATGCGGATCTGCCTTTTTCTTTTAGTTTCTCACAAACCAAAACCAGTGTGGTCAAACTAAACCATCAGGACGGTGTAATGTAAGGTCAGAGAATGACTTTGTCTCTGCTATTTCAATGTCCACCGAAAAAGGAAACGAAAACAAAAAGTCAATTTGTGATAACATTACTTAAGAAGGAATACAACTATTAACACTTTTTGATTTCTGGTTCAGCTTCTCAAACCTCTTTCACTTCTGACTGGGTGTTGTCAGAGATGTGCTTTTTGCCACTTTGTAACCTTTGTAACTCTGCCTGTTACACACAAGCAGAGTGAGCTGAAGATGCACTTACATGTTGGGATGAGTCAGGTGGATCATTACAATACAGCCTCAGAGGGTCGGAGCATTCTTTGTGACATGTTGTGTGTTGAATAACTTTGTCATGTGTTATGGATGTCTCTTGCACGAGGCTCTGCAGAGAAGCTTCTTTCTCACTACCTGGTAAATCCTCCACAGCGTTTCCCATTTATCACCTAAATTTATCACCACAGTTTCATAATGAAGATTTATTCTCATATCATCATATCACATCAAATATTTCTAACGTTGTGATTTGTGCCCCTCAGAGTACACAGAACTGCTGCCTGTGTCAGGATTGGTCTCACTGGTCAGGACTGGTTTCACTGGTCAGTCACAATATGTAACTGATCACAAATCCAATCTAACTCTGTGTGAAACACTGTGCCATTATAATAGCAATACGCCAAGGAGCAAGTGCACCTTGCTTTTAAAGGGAATGGGAGATGGCACTGTGATTGGTTTATTGCATGTAAGGCCCAAAACACTCCTGTGAATAATTAAGAGATTAACAACACTTTTGAACCATGTGCTTTGCTTAAAAAAGACTTTGACACACCCTAAATGCACTTGCACCACACACTTCAGACCAAGAGTTTTGGGTCGTTAAAATAGAGGTGGACAAAAATGTGAAACAGTTTTAAGTAAAGAGAAACTTTAATCCTTAAGAGGATGATACTCACCAATGAAATCCAGACTCATCACATGTCCACAAACAGAAGTCATCTTAAAGCGTACAGATTGGCCCTGGAAGCTGCCTGTGTATTCGTGCACCGAGCATGCTCCATTGAGCCCTTTGCGACTTGTACAGGTTCCTAAAAGCCAAGGAGAACAAATGATGTGTAATCAGTCAATGCTGTCATTTAAAGTCATTCACAGGCCACAAGGACATTCAAAACACTTCAATGCCCCGGTTTTTAATAAGCTTAAACAAAATACATTGACTTAAACATAAGTGACCAATAGCAGAGACATTTAATATTATTAAAGATCCAACTTGATCCTGCAAAGAAGTATTACATGTGTATCTTTTTCCTCTGTGATAAACATAAGTGATAAGCTCCATTGTTGTCCAAAAACTATTAAAAACATATCAATGAGCCACACAAGTTCTTTCAGGAAATTAATGAGGCCTTTTTTTTCTTTTTCTTTTTTTAAACAAAACTAAATAGAGTGAGCTGTTAAAGATTTACATCCTGAGCTTAGAGAGTCACAGACAGGGAAGGAGGTCAGAAAGTATTGAGAGATTGACCAACACATTGTTGCTAATGATCTTTTCATACGATTTTGATAATGTAGAAATATCCCTACGTGTGGGCAAAACGGCGCTGTTATGTATTTTTTAGTTGTGCACAAACTGGAGCTGGATGTGTAGCTGAATGTAATCAGCTACTTAATAAGGAAGAAAACTGGCTGAGTAGAAGAATATTTATTAGGGAGAAAAAAGTGATCATTTAACTAATGTCACTTTGTTTTACAACTATGGGTTTGGCAAGCTACTTTTTAAATCAAGAAAAAAATATTTCTTTGTTAAGAGAAACTGTGCCCTACTTTTGGGGTAGGGCAACAATCAGCACAAGCGGCATTCCAATCAATTTATTTATTCCCAATTGGTAATTTCCTGATCTTGGCAGTGCAAAGGGAATTGATAGTAGTTTGGTGGAAAATGTGTCTTAGATGTCACGCTGACAGTTGACATCTCAGAACCACATCTATTTCTGGCGCAACCATACTCTGTAAATAAAGATGGATGTAGCCCCTGTGATGTCACCCACAGGTTTCTGAAGAGCAGTTTTGAAGCTCAGAGTGAGCTGCTTCACCGTCGCCATCTTGGCAGTGTCTGACTCCAGATAACTCCCTGCTAATCCAAAAATGGGCAAAGAGGAGGGCTGTGTGTGGAGCTGAACTTTGGTGCATGCCAGTTTGTGGCTAGCATGCACTCACCCACCTGTCACTCCAAGCAGCCACGCCCTCAATTACACATAACTTTATGTCTTGTACTTGCATTTCATCTTTTACTGTGTTGTAAGGTGTCCTTGAGTGCCTCCAAAGGCACCTTTAGATAAAATGTATTATTATTATTATTATTATTATTATTATTATCATCATTTTTATAAATAAAATGTAAACAGTGTTATCCACAGCTGCTTTTTAATATAAAAAATCACTTCATTACATCATTACATCCCTGCAGCCATCTGAAGGAAGCAAAGTGCCTCTGAGTGCACTGCCATAACACATTGCTGTCCATAGTGTTTAGACCATCACATGCATATGACACCAGGCTACTATGAAATAACCGCAGTCCACAACTTGGTATTCAGTCCGTTTGTGTGGGAGACATCAGATTCCAGTCGTTTACCAATCCTGACAGTCGCTGCCCCCTTTCTAGCTTTCTTTTAAGCAAAAGTGGCATGTCATGTTTATTCTTGAAATGCATTAGCTAACACTGCTGTGTCTCACTTTAAGATACGATGTGGCCATTTGGAACATGAGATACAGTAGAATTAAAACTGAAACAGCCTCAGATTGGTGCGGTCATACAAAGGGTTTCATCAATGTCTTTTTTGGCATGGTATTTGATAAGATTTTATTGATACTAATGCCATTATTGTTTCTGCTTATTGTTCTGATTCTTTATTTATTGATATTGATAAAGATTCCTGATCAATTGTCTGAGTGGAAAAAAGTACGCCTACACCTAAACACCTCACATTTATCAGTAGACGCTACAATTTACCAATGTTCCCTAAACACCTCATCGTAGTAGACACTAGCTAAGCGAGAGAAGCCCTGTAGTTGTTGCTCAGTTATTGCAGCACAGCAGCTCAGACAGCTGTTAGTGAGTTTGTTTGAAAAGAGTGAAGTAAGGCCTTTTAATGGAAGATATACAAGTTGAAACAGAGTGAGTTTACCTACCTAGGGGGGTCGCCCAATTAGAGCCTACGTATGGAAAAGCTAAAAATCTGCCAAGTGTGCCTGCATGACTCTAATGTTAATATGACACTAGATATTAACCCTGGGTAACAGATGTGCTGCTCAGATGGGAAGCAGTGCCGCAGTGGAGTTTAAGTCCATGTTGTGTGGAATAATGTTTCAGCATGTTGCTGGTGTTTCTACCCGTACTTCAAATCGCCATTTTTCAGACATTACAAATAGCACTGTCGTCATCTTTTTGTGAAATAAAGCCACGCTCTGGACTGTTTCTTCCCCTACACCGTGACTGATGTGACTGGTTGAGAGTGTATTTAACAGACACCATACCGTCCAATCTATATTCCCCTTCACCTTGTTTACACTTTGCATTGCTTGACCTATTCCTTCATGAACCACAATAAATGGTGCGCCTGGAGACGCCCAGTCTGTGCGCCCAAAACCTACAACTGTGTACTTATCGTTGCACTTGCACGACTAAAGTAGAGCCTACTGTGTTTGCTGGGAGTAAAGACCAGAGGGAACTGGTTGTTGAACTTTTTAAACGTACTCAAAAATCACATAAAATGGCATTGAGTCAGAAGCGGAGTTTGACAGGAGGTCAGAGTGGTGACACAAGACCACTGACAACCGTGTCCTTTATCTGGTAAGCGAGGGTCCTCCCTTCATTACTCTGGCTCAATGCTATACACTGACGTCCTCCCTGAATAAAATTATTCTCTCAAGGATGAATGCTAATGACAGGAATATAGACACAAACTACTGTCATGGCAACAGAGGACCCCGTTGACGTGGACAACCTAATCACCAATTCCTCTACCAATACAGACATGTGCGTGCACACACACAGAACAGCCTATATAAATAGAGGCAGGTCCAGATACAGGTAGATCAACTCCAAGCCAAAGGACACACTGACGACCAAAGAAGGAAAAAAAACTAACAAAAAAACAAACAAAAAAAAAAACAACACAGCAACCATCAACATCCTCAAGAAAAAAAGACCAATTTCCAGTCATCAGCTTCAACCATGGAACAGCTGCAGGTAAGACTCCTGTCTTTACGATGATGCTGACGATAACCACATGGGTTACACTTGGTTGGCCTCTTAATGAGTAGATGACTCTAGAGTAGACAAGTTATGGTTTTTAAGGATGTCAGCTGGGATTGGCTCCAGTCCCCCGTGATATATGCGGATCATGAGGATGGACCTCTTCCGCCCCATCCATCCCCAACCCCCAATCACTGCCTCTTCAATAACTAAATTAATTACTGTATACTACTTTAATGTCACAGACAGAGATCGTTTTTAAAACCCAAGATAAATCAAATGTGAGTATATGTTTTACTTGTATATGCTTTGAGTTTTCTCAGGTGGAGAAACTCTGTGGCTGCTGGCTCATGGTCTGACCCTTTCTTAATGATTTCTTGTGATTATCATTCATTTGCAGGTACTTCAACAGACTGGTCGGATGCTTCAACTCAATTTGTCGTTTCAGATTTGTTGCTAATGTGGTTGACGTTCTGACTCGTTTTGTCAGCCCTTGCACAAGTTGCATAAAAATGCAAAAGATTTTTTCTGTTGGAATCTGCCCTGATTTGTTCATCAGTCCTTCTACTGATCATATGAACTGGCATCAGCGGTACCAGTAGCTGTGTTGTTTGAATTGCCAGCACTTAGACACCAGATCCATGCTGGGTACTGTAAATCCTTGAATCCTTGAGTGGGTAAAAGTAACTGTCAGCCAGTATCTCTTCATCTTAACATGAAGACAAATACATCTGCAGGTAACTGACAGAGAGAAATCAGTCCACACTAACACGATCTCGGTTATTCTGTGTTTAGCTGCTACGTGTCTTTCTGCTGTGCCTCCTGGCCCTCCACCAATGTCCGGCCATACCACTGGGCAGTCAGTGCGTTGACGAATCCTTCTGTCCATACAGCCTGCAGGACTACTACAGCCAGTTGGTCAACCTGCCCAGCCGCATCAACGAGCGTAGCATCGCCACCTGGAGCTACGTGTGAGTATCCATGCCATGTATCATAACACAGATGAAATCTGTGTTATGATACATTGGTCCATTCGGTCCATGTAGGAAATCTTACTCATGGCTTGGTGTCATGTGGTTGTGACAATGCAGGACAGCTTAAACGTCCGCAAGAGTGCAAGGGTGCAGAGTGCAGCTTTAATTTATTTATCTTATTGCTCATTACATAACCATATTTATTTAATTAGCTGGCAGATTTATTTACATCAATTTCAGATGAAACGGCATTCTGTGGTTTTAGGAATGCAGGGAACTGTTGTTTGAACACCAACACAAAAAGTAAAGCCTGGACAGACAGGCAGTGATAGTGATAAACATCACCAACAGCTACACACTCTCTCTGCACCTGGATAATGCTGCCACTGCCAAAGGACTGGGTGAGTGAAGTCTGTCTTAGCCAGGCAGCATCTCTCCTCTTCTCCAAACCACTGCTGCCTAACCTCATCATATTCTGTTGTTGTGATGAAATCTCTACTACTTGCCTACCAAGTCAACTCACTAAATGAACAAACCATTGAATGAAAGCTCTGTTTCTGATCTCCCCTGCTCCCCATCTCTCATCAGGGAGAACATTGACTTGAACCGGGTCCCTCAGGTCATCCATGAGGCCAGCTGTCACACCAGCCACTCCTGCAGGGGACTCGACAATGCTTTTGGTGTAGAGACCATCCCTGTATCCCTAAGGATGCCCGTCCTCAAGAAAAACCCCACCTGCTTCCCCACAGCCAGCTACTCTCTGGAGTTTGAACTCATCACCATAGCATGTATATGTGCTATCTCCAGGCACAGCTGAACAGGACAAACTGCTCTAACATCAGCTTAGTTCACATAGAGCATGAGGTAAAGTACGATGGTAGTAGTTTCTGAGAAATAGTCCATTTCACTCACTGTTATTGTTTTCCAGTGGAACGTGAAGATGTCACCATTCAATACACAGTACATGTAATTAAAGATATTTTACATTAACCGGTATCATTGTGTCCATATATAGTTTTCTGGCATCATGGTGGTCACGACCTTTATCCTGACAACACAGTAGTATTACTACTTAAATATTCTCCGATAGAACACACAACAGTGATTTAAAAGAAGCTTCTACATTGTATGTATGTGAACATTGAGTAGAAGTAATTGGTGGAGATATAAAAGAAGGTCGGAGTTTATGTGTGTGATATTTTGAAGGGAGTTTAGCGGACGTCCACACATAAGAAAGCAAGCGACGCATTGGGGTGAACTGTCCAAGATAATTATCGCTCAAACAGCTCTGCACTTGTAACTCGTGAAACTTCTGCGTTGTTTTATGAAGTTGACTGACACAATACTGAAGTATGGTAGTAATGGCGGTACTGTATTCTAAGACAAAGTGAAATGATTAAGTTACTGTCGCCTGTTCCTTTTAGCCTATGACTGTCCTTCGTGTTAAATGAATGTCTCATTACATGGCTATAAAATCATACTCACCTTTAGAGAGGATTTTGGAAATCGACTGAGCCAGTGATGGTTTCTCTGCCACCATCAAAACGGTCCTCATTTTTAAGTGCTATCAGTTCCTCGTACTGTTAGTAGTGTTGGTTTACTGCTGTTGTCTCAACTATCTCCAAACCGGATCAATAGGCGTTGGTAATAACAGCTGTACTACGAAGAAAAATGTCAATTTTGCAAATAACTGCTTGCTAATAGTCAATTTTTAGACCCACACAAGCGTCCATAGCAGCCGGCTTCTTCTTCTTCTTCGTCTTCTTGTCCGTCTTCTTCTAATGAATTTCCGGCAGGCTGTACACTGAAAAGCGTAATACTGCCCCCCACAGACAAGGGATAGCTATGTATGGTCCGTGCACAAAGTATAATTCTTTTTCAGTTGTTCACGTTGTCTAATGAAACATTTAGGGGGTATTGTCTAATTTCATTGTCCGACTTGTACTAGTATGTTGACGTTTGTGAGCTCGCTCTTCATTAGTCAATGCTGCCTGAACGCTGTTAACGCTAAGTGTGCGCTATTGTCGCATTGGATGAAGACATTCAATTCGATTCAGCGCACCAACCGACGACCATCATGTCTGATGCGCCCAGAAAGCGATCTTTATCTCCATGTCGAAGGACCGCTCCGACAAGAAACCACGTTCAACTGCAAAGAAGCAAAACATGAGTAAATCCAGGTGTGGTTTTCCACCGCAGGAGACAGCTCTGGGCGAGTAAAGAGATGAGACTTTTCTGTTAGACTGGTGAGTAACATCTAATGTTGGTCTGTATGACAAAACGTACCGACAAACACTTCAAGTGGCATAAATGTATGATTGTTGATGTCGACAGACGTTTAAGTGATTTAGTAGAATTTAGCCTGTTCCTGCAGCTGTTGTCCAGCTAGATGCGTCAGTAACTTTTTTTACAAGTAAAACAAAGAGACTGTTTGATCCAGAACCAGCGGATTCAGGAATTCTGCCTAATACTGTATTTATTTTAGCATATTCATATCTATCCTTACTATTTATTATACACACACAACAGACCTAACATGTTTGAATATAAAGAACTTGTATGATCTAAACTAATTGCCCTCTCACATGTTTGTCTGTATCAGGAACAGAATTCCAGTCCAGTCCTCCCCAGTGTTGGACCAGCACCTGCCTTTTCTTCTGGGTCTGGCCTCATCAACCATCAACAACCACATTACAGTAACACCTCAGAGTATTATCCCTGCACAGAACACATATTGTCTATACTGTGATCTTTTGCTTGTTGCAGTATTTTACCCTTTTATTGCTATTTCCTGTTAATATGTTTATTGGAAACACCAAGCCAAATATCTTGTAAGTAAAAACCTACCTGGCAATAAACCTTATTTTCTGATTCTGCCTTTGTGATGATGTCATCATCCCTTCCTCATGCTGCTGTAGCCTGACACCCATGTGTCATGCAGTATCCCCTTGTCTTCATATTTTTATAGGTAAATAAAAACATACTGTTTGTACTACAAGTATTCATAATTTGTTTCAGTGCTATCAACAAGTTTAACTATTAACAATAAATGCACATATAAATTATAAATTATAAGGAACATGGGGAAAACAACAACATGACCCCTGGACAGGGGCGAAGAGGTGAAATGTGTGGAGGTGGAGCAAAGTAGCACGATCTTACACATTATACCTTTAAAGAGACAGACAGGGCTTTCTCTAAGGGCTTTTTGTACCATTGGGTGTTCAAGTCATGACAGCAGGTTGGTGGCTACAGAAATGTATATCACTAATATAGTCCCAATTTTTATGATGTAGGCCTAAATGAGACGTACACTTCCACAGGCTGCTCCGTTGCCTGGATACGCCTCTGTGAAACATTCGGGAATGTTGTGACACGTGTCAGTTGGCCTTTTATCAAAAATCCAGTCAAGTCATGAGTAAACTTTATGTAATGTTGTTATATTGTTTGCTTTGATGCAAAGAGTGGTCAGCGATTATCCTCAATGAACTATGCAATTCATCATTACAAATCTGGTAAAAAGGTTTTGTAATTTCTCACTTACATTTATCCTGATAATGTTGTCGTCCTTGTATTTCCAGTTTCAGCCATCAACTATATATTTGGTGGCTGAATTTGAAAATGATATGCTGTTGCCAGGCACCAACAGCTACATCAATGTATTTGGGACAGAAGGTCCGAGGTTCGAGGTGCATCGAGAAGAGGAAAGAACTGAGTCCTCTCCAGCACCTGTACCTCACCTTGACCATAGCTAAGGGACCAGGCAATTTAGTTTTGCCACACAGCTCTCTGCATCAGCAAGCCATCCATCTCTACCACCACCTCCAGGCCCACCCCAGAGAAGCTATTCAAGGTACGAAACCAAACAATATTGAGAAAAAAAAGAGCCAAGTAAAAATACTTTATTACAAGTCGGCAGATTTATGACCTAGTCTCAATTATCCAAGTAAAACAGGTAAATCTGAAATCCGAGTAGTCATAACTGTTTAAGTTTTATTCTTGTCAAGTATGAAAAGACCCAAAATTAACACAGAGGACTACTTGATTGTGATAAGCATTTTTTTAAGCTGCATTTGTCTGAGAAAGATTCTGTTCCAGGCTTTGTGTTTCATTTAAGTGATTTATCACTCTAATCGTGATCACCGTAAGCTGTTTCCACTGTTACCTGTAATTACATAACTTGCATTACATTTGACAAATGAGTAATCTGAAGATAGTTACGATATAAAACCTGAAGTGAATGCATTCCATAATACTTAATTGGAAATGTTGTAAATTTGCTGGTTCAAAATAAAAAAAAGAGACTCATGTTTCTGTTGAGGAATATTGGAGATCAAGGATGTCACTTTGTTGAAAAGTGGTGTGGACATAAGGACTCAGATGAAAAAACATTTTTAAATGGTCTTCAACAAGGTTCTGAACAGTGCCTGAACAGGGCCATAGGCACCAGCCAATCTGACAAAACGGATGAGATGAAGTTGGTGACCAGAGACTGTTGTTCCCAATTTTGGTCACTAGATGGCAGTAGATTACATGAAATAATACAGTGACGATCCCTTCATTCATTCATTCACTAATCCAAACAGCAGACAAGAAACCTTATTGGCAGACCAAAGGTTTTGATTTTCAAGCCTACCTTGTTTTCTATTGTCAATTATAAAAAATAATAAATCTTTTTTGAAGTTGTTGGGCTAACGCCAAAGAGATGTAAAAATGACCAGAATGCTTGCATGACCTTGAACAGTGATATCAGGCTGCAAGTTCTGTGGTTCACAATTTACAGTAACTGAAATCACAGCTGTGGGAACATTCATTCATCTATCCACTCATCTACTCCATACTGCTCTCTGGGCCTAGGCTAGGTCACAGGGCAAGAGGGTGAGAGCTGGAAAAGATGGCGAGGGCTGTGTATGAGGCTAAGGGGGGATGGGGAGGCTTGTATTTTCCTTGTCTTTTGGGGTGGTGGAGGGATGCGGACACCCAGGCAGATGGTTTGAGGAAAGAGCTTTGTGTGTGTGTGGCTGTGTGCGCATGGATTTCATCCATCCCCTCCTCCACACTTCGAAGAGGGTAATCAATTAAATGCATCCTAATCACCACCATCCCCCCTCCCTGCCCCTCCATGCCATCCATCGAGTCAGCAGATCCCTCTGAGCAGATGCAAGCCTATGGATATCAATGGATGTCCATAGGCCTGAAGAGGGGGAATTTGAGCTGTGCTTTTGGGGAGGCAGGAATAGACTGGCCTCAGGGTCTCAGCACACACAATGTGAATATATTTACATGCCAATGTCCACTTAACAACTTTATGTTTCCTCCATGTAGGCCATGTAGTTCAGAATGATGTGGAAAATTTATCTCTGGACATTTGTAGAGATATCTTAATTTTATCACTTCATGATTTCAGAGTGAGGCAGAAATGAAAGCTGTCAGATTTTATCAGATCCAATAGCTATTTAACATTTGCTCAGTGAACTTTTTGCTAACACTGTTTTAAAATGAGAAGCCTGTTGAAGACTTAAATATGCACTTCATAGCTACATACACAATGTGCTAAACACTGAGGCTAAAGCTACAAGTCCCACACAAAAAGTCAGCTTTCTGTTTGTATGCTAAGTGTAGAAAAGGTTACTTAGACAACACAAAGGTCACACTTCACAGGAACTAGATCAAAGTTCAGTTCACACAGATTACAATAAACTAGTTCACATTCATAGTCCACTATTTTGAATTTTGAACTATGTTCACAGTCCCAAAAATGAAGCTAGCTTTAACAAGTTTATATGGACATTTAGACACTTTTACAACAGAAAAAAAATCTCAAATTTTTATGCAGATTGTTCCCGCTCAGTCTGAAAAAATCAAGTTTGAACATCAGCCACATGCCTGGTGCCATAAATCCTTGGGTGCCACCATAAAACATAGTTCTTCTTTCTCTTATGTTTTATGTTTTTTGGCAGTTGGATAACAGGTTTTGGAGCATTACCACCCTCTGGTGCGTGAGTTATTAACTCTTGCCAGAATCAACGTCGCTCACGGTCATGTTCATGTACATTAGTTGCAAATGGGTATGTTCAGTTCATCATTTACCTAAAAATAATTGCATATGATGAATGGTGCTCATTTAGCTCATTCATGCACAACACTGATTTGTTTGATAGAGAGATAGATAGATAGATAGCTAGATAGATAGATAGATAGCTAGATAGATAGATAGATAGCTAGATAGATAGATAGATAGCTAGATAGATAGATAGATAGCTTCCTGAGGCCCCTTCCGGTAGATGGCATCTGTGTTCAGGGACCAGTTCAGTTTACTGTCCAGGTCCACACCTGAGTATTTCTGGATCTGGCAGGACTCAGAGTTGTATTTATTCTGGTGGAGCATGTAAAGGACAGCATCATCCACTCCAATATGTTCCTTGTAGGTGAACTGTAGGGGGTCAAGTGAATGTTCAACCTATGGCCTCAGAAGGTGGAGAAGCAGCCACTCCAGCGTCTTCATGATGTGTTGGAGTAGAGCTGCAGGTCCTTCATGTCAGAAGGAGCTAGTTAAGGTGGTTCAGGCATCTGATTAGGATACATGCTGGGCACCTTCCACTGAAGGTCTTTCAGGCATGTCCAACACGTACGACACCAGAAATCCTTCAGAGATTAAATATCCTGTGCAGTCCACCACATGAAAAATCCTAGCATCTTCCCCAATGTCAAATTTGTTGAGACTGCAGTTCAGCCAGCTCGCCTGTGAAGTCGGTTAGTATATCCAACCAGGAATGTGACTTCACTCTGACAAGGTTTCCAATCCTGTATGAGACTTGACAATGTCAAGGTGTAGTAGCGGTTCTGCTGATTGCGACTCAAATTAAGCGCCGCTTGGGCATGATCCTGTGCTTCTTGAAGTGAGGCCCTCAAGTTTTGAGGATGGGGGACCACCAGGTAATCCACTCTATCCAATGAATGACAAGATCAAGTCGAGTCTCCAACTCTCGTCCATACAACATCATAAAGGGACTAAGACATGTACTCTCGTGAGGTGCTGTGTGCAGTGTGGGACAATACTTCATCAGACAACCACAGAGGGCAGGAGCATAAAGCTTCATTTGCTTCAGTGAGTGTAAACCACACTTTGCTCATTCTCTGTGGTCTGTAAAGACAGTTACATGGAGGCCTTTAACATATGGCCTGAATTGCTCCAAGGACCAAACAACAGCTATACACTCATTCTCTGGAGCCGAGTAAGGTTTCTTAAGGTTGCTTGTAGCTAATATTTACTCACACTTCAAATCAGCATAAACCCAGGCATGTGTGCCAGGAATCCAGGAGGAGGAGAAACCGTAACTGCCTGTCTTCCACTCTGCAGCAAGCCAATTCAACAGGTCCACTGTTATATCTAATGATCGAGATGACAGGAACACATTAAAATTTGGGCAGCTTGTGATGAAGGAAAAGCTATGCAAGCAACATGTAAATATATACAGAGATACTGTTTTCATAGAAAGGTATACATGGTCAATTCTGACTGGAGGTTAACCGTTTAAGAGAAAGAAAGGCCGGTGGCTTCATGCTTCGTGCAGTTGTAGGCATGCACGACATGCACTGACTGTTCTTTTCCTCTTCCAGGGTACGCATCATCTGAAGGAGTGTGCAATTCAGTCTCTCCACTCTTCAGTCTCTCTCCCGAATGGACTACTTGTGGAGATGTGTCCCATGGTCCTCGATGTCCTGATGCATGTTTGGCTAATAAAACCTCTCATGGGTGAGATGGGTCACTTTCTTTGAACCAACATGGCCCATGTCAATATGCAGGGCCTTTAACACCATGGGTTTCAATTTCACAGGGAGAACGAGCTGCTTATGTTATTTAGTCTGTCGGTAGAGATTCCCATAATCCACCACGAGCTTATTCCACTCATACAGCAGTCTCCTTGTCTCTTTCCTCATATTTCTCTTATCTCTTCTGCTGCAAGGCTGCAACCCAAGGCACATCATCTTCTTGAACTGCTTTGCTGCCTTGCCATATTGCAGACACAACCTCGGGTGACATGGTCTCTGTGTGCTCTTTCATGCCATCTTGAAGTTTCACAGGGTACCTTGACAGAGTATCAGCGTCTGTATTCATCTTCCCTGGTCTGTACTTGATATCAAAGTGAAAGTCGGCCAGTTCACTGACCCATCTGTGTCCAACAGCACTTAGTCTGGCAGTGCTGAGGACATAAGTCAATGGGTTGTCATCTGTGTATACTGTAAATGTTGGTGCATAATACAAGTAATCTCGACCACTTAGACCACTTGAGGCCAAGAACTCAAGTTTACCAGAGTGGAGGTGGTAATTTGTCTTGGCAGGTGTTAGGGTTTTTTAACCGCACCCAATGACCCTCAACTTGTTGTCCTGACACTGGTAAAGCACTGCTCCTAAACCTTCATTGGCAAGTCCATGTGCAGTGTGATTGGGAGGTCAAAGTTCGGGTAGGTTAGGATAGATGGATTAGTCAGCATGTCAACTAGCTTGGCTACAACATGAGGGCCATCATGAGTGCATGTAATAGGTGTTTTTGAGGGAAGTTGCCCTTTATCTCCCTTCATAACTCTGCCTTTACTTTTGATTGTCTGACTCTGGGTGTTCCTTTCACCAGTTTCAGTGGGTTTCTGCAGCAGGTCAAACAGTGTCTTAGCCATTTGAGAGAAGTCTTGGATGAAGGAACGGTAGAATCCAAGAAACTCCAGCAAGGATTTGACATCTCCAACTGTGCAAGGAACTTTCTCTTTAAGTGCTATGACTGCTGCCAAATCCTGTGGATCAATCTTGACTCATTTTTGGGAAAAAAGCTGGCCAAGGTAACGAACCACCCTTTTAAACTACTCACACTTGGTTGTTCTACCATGTTCCCTCGCGAGGAGACCTTGTCTGAGGTGGTGTCAATGATCCTCAAACGATGCTGAGTAACACAGGATAGCATCAAGGTATGAAGCTCAGCATTCATCCCTAATACCTTCCAAAATGCCCCCAGTACATCTCTGGAAAGCTGCAGGTGCATTTGTCAGGCCAAATGGAGTCCTTATCCATTCATATAACCCCCACGATGTACTACAGGCTGTGAGGTGTCTGGATTCCTCGCTCACAAACCCTTGGTGATATGTGCTGCCTTGATCCAGGATGGAGAACCATGTGTTGCCCTGCAAACTGTGAAGCAGGTCCTGGCTTTGTGGTAACAAATGATGATCTGGCACCGCCTTTCAGTTCACCCCTCTGAAGTCTACACACAGTCTCAGAGTCTGGCCATTTTTTTGGACACAAACCACTGGAGAAGATAAGAAGACACAAACTTGATGATCAAACCTCTGTCAAGGAGATTCTGCACATGCTCTTTCACCTCTTTATTCAAGGGCTTGGGTATGGTGTTGTGGAACTTTTTAACAGGGTTGTTGTTCACAACATTGATCTTAAGCTGTAAGCGGGGTACACAGCCTATGTCTCCCTCCCCCCTTGCAAACACATCAGACTCCTCAAAAATCATCTGGCGCACAATCTCCTGCTGCTGCTGATCAAGATGCTCTAAATTGACAGAAGGATGCCACTTTTCTTGGGTATGAGACTCTGGTGACCCACTCATTCGCACGCTGTTGCTGGTTGTGTCACTATTTGACTTTGCTGATTGCTGGGAGGATGAACTGAGATTTACTGGCCTGCTGTCACTCATTTCTTCTATATGCCTAAGACTGTTCATGGTGACAGGAAGATGCTTGATTGAGTTGCAGACTGGAATTTTTAGGCACCAGGTGGCACATCTACTTAAGCAGGAAACAGCTCTAGCCCCTCTGGTAGTACACTCTCCAAGGTTGGTTCAAATAGCATTGTTCCTCCCTGTGGCCATGATCTGACATGACACTTTATCTTACATTTTTGGCCACTTAGAACTGAGACTGCTCTTTCCTACTCTAATGGTGTCATTTACAGGCTTTTCCTGGGCTGGAGTCTCACTGATTACAGAAAATCCAGCGCGTTTTCTATTCTTCTTCTTTGGCAATTTCGAATGGCTCTGCCTGATGCATGGATTATGATTACATTGCTGTAGTGGCGTACAGCCGCAATTGCAGTTACAAATGTCAAATCCACTGAATACCAAGAAAACAAGTACTTGAATGTTGTCAGGAGGCGGAGCCGGCAAGAAATTTGACGGGGGCAGCTGCCTGTATTGAGGTAACAGATAAGCATACATCTTTGGCCTATCAGTTTTGATAGACAATTTCCTTTTCTTACTCTGTGATTGAATGGTGGCTGGCTATTAGCCGGAGTCATGGAGTCGTGGTTGTTTACTGTGACAGGGGACACTGGTTCTTGTTTGGTCACTGGTGGTCCCAGTGACCTCATCACGTTTCCCACAGGTTTGGTCTTTGACAGGCAGCCAACAGCTCTGTGCCCTTCCTTGCCACAAACAGTGGTTGCAGCTTGCAGTCCCTTGAGCTATATATGGCTGGCACCTCCTTCAGTTGGTGGACTTAGATGGTTGCACCATACTTACTGAGTTGACTTGTGGCGGCTCTGGAGTACTGGCCATAGGAGTGAGGGCCGTCTCTATAGTCTTTACTAAGGCTGCGACATGTGCTGTCAGTTCATGTCTAGCTGTGCGGTTCGCCTGAACTTGTCTGTTTGAAGGATGCTGGCTTGAACAGCTGGAGGTCGGACTGCAGGTTGTCTCGTCCCTTGTTGTGTAGCATTGACTGTGAATGTTTTGGTTTTGTGTGTCTGACCAGGCGTGCCTGGTCCTCCAACCGCTTCACTGACTGACTTTGACATTATTTCTAAGATAAAATCATCAGTTACACTTGTGTTGGTAATGAGAGATTTAAGGTTTCATTGAACATATGCATACTTCTCACTAATTCCCTGATACAGTGAGTGAAGGAACACTCCCTGAACAAGTTTGCTGTCATACTGAAACTCTGAGCTACCTTGCTGAGAAGCAAACACTACCCTCTGCTTTAGCCCCATTAAACTGTACATGAACTGTTGTGGGCTTTCTCTGTCCTGTTGTTTTGCATCGCTAAGCTCCTGAAATAACTCTGCACTACTTTTGTCTCTTAAGTGTGCTCTGAGGAAATGCTTGAGCTCAGCTACAGTTAACCCATCTTTGGTCATTACCAGGTCTTTAAATGTACCAGGCTTGATTATGTTTAACATAGTACGAATTACTTCTGCCTCTGTGAAATTCTCAGATAAGCCTTCATCAATCTGCCTGCACAGTGAGTTATAGCTATCGTCAGAATCTGAGTCAGAAGTCTGACCACTGTGTATCTTGAATTTTCGTCAAGCTTGCTTGTAGCTTGACTGCAGGATTAATTCTCTTTTTTTAACATAGAAAATGATCAACAACAGGTCCGCTAGCCCAGCACAGCAGAGTGTAGCCAAACACCTCCACTTACATCAAAAAAACCTACTTAATTCCAAACACCAGACATCATCACAAAGACTCATGGCACTCTCATCCCCCATACTAGGGTGCTCGCATGTTATCCAGAGGAACACCAACCCATCTGTATGACTAAAACAAAGAGGCAAAACTTCAGCTTTCTTCTAGCTTGACTGCAGGATTTATTCTGCAGCGCTGCCTCCAGGGGTTTCTAGGTTCCTCAGAGGCGTTATGCACCACTTATTGACCCGTTTGAGTATTGCGCTAACACAGTAACAAGTGAAGTACAATTAACAATTTAACCACTATTTACAACACAATGAAATGATTTTAATATTTAACTTATTTTACTTATTATCTTATCAATTAACTGTACCCTAGTCCAATAATGAACTTTTTATACCATTCTTAATTCCCGAATATAGATGTTTTAATGCTTTACACTCTATATTTATGTCTTTTTAAACACATTCTCACTCTTTACATATGATACAAGAGATTGACCAAACTCACTGACCCCATTTACAGGTCTAAGTCTGCTATACAGTGTGTAACCCCCATGTATGTACCCTACATGCAGAAAATGCTAAGATGTGTAAGTGCTGCTGTGTCTGCATGTGTGTGTGTGTGTATGAGTCAAATGAGAAGGGAGGGACATCCAATACTTGAAGCTGACGGTGATCCCTTTTATACCATATGGATGCACATAAGATGCAGGAGATTTTTTTAATTTTTTTGATTGTCAACAAATCATAGGTGCAGATCCAAACCAAACACTGACTTGATTGTACCAACAAGCACTGTATGAATATCACAGCCTGATATACCTCATTCCTCCGTGCCAAAGAACTCCACTGTTGTCTCATAACTATTAAAAACACATTAATGAGCCACAGTGCTGTATTGGTGACATGTTCTCTTATTCCATGATCATACACTGTAGTTTATCGTGACCCTATCCCACACACACCTTCCTTTCACCTTTTTATAGGAAATGACTTCTGAGTTCACAATCGATCACAATACCAGATGCAACTCAAAAATAATACAAACATAAATATTATTATTTTGTTACTATTTTCAGTGAAAATTGACAAAAGATTTTTTAACATTAACGAATTAATGAAAATGTCACTTTTACCTAAACCCTACACGAATCCTTGACTAAACTATAAGCAACTATAAGCTCAACCCTGATATTGACCAAAGTCATTTACCCCAACCAGATTGTTAATGTCACATGGCAGAATATTCCTGTCACGGCTCAGCCCCTGCCTCTAGTTTCTCTCTCCTCCTTTTGCTTCCCCTCCCCTTGTTTGTCAGTGTGTGTGTGTGTGTGTGTGTGTGTGTGTGTGTGTGTGTGTGTGTGTGTGTGTGGTAGACCTGGTTTCCCAGCACTCCGTAGAATCCACCCTGATTACATCATTCCATGCACCTGCCGTTCAACCCACCTGCTGGTCATCACCAGTCAAGCTTTCCTGTATATAACACCATTTGTTGCCAGATTGTTGTTTCAGCTACGTTGGTAGTATCTCAACTCGGCCTCTTTGAAATGTGTTCTCATGGTTGCGTCCTTCATGTGACTCTTACCTGTTGAAACTCAATTCTCCGTTTGCTTCAGGTCCATTCTCACTCACCTTGCTGCTTCCTGGTCTGCCATATGCTCTGCTCTGGCACGCCGTCCTCCAGTCTCCAGGTGTCACTCATGGATCGGTGCTTTCCTGCACCTCAGACTCACCTTCTGCAATCGGACCGCTCTGTCTTCCTCACTGCCATTACCCCAGGAGCAAGGAAACTATGGTCTAAATTTAGCCATGGTCTAAATTTAGTTCCAGGGTAATTGATCGACCCTCAAAAAAGTCCCGGGTCGTGGGGAAGTATTTTCCAAACGTTCAAGTAACTTTGGGGGGGGGGGTGTGGTCTGCAGTGATGAACATTTCTGACTGAGTACTCGCTGCATTTTATTTCACCCACCATGTGTAAAAGTCCGCACCGAGCGAGCCAAACATTATTTTTCACACCGCCAGACACAATGAACTTACGCTCAACCTCAAACAACTGAGACAAAGCTTTAATAAATTGGTGACATTTTTTTGTAGGAAATGGGATGAAAAGAGTCAAATAAAAGTGATCAATAATCAAATTAAAGTCATAAAATTAGGGCTGATAGCTTCTCAACCCTGTTACTGTATTCTTTTGCAGCACCAAGCCTGCTGACCATTCACACCATTTCTCTGGTTGGTCAATGTAAACCTGTTAACATGTAAGTGTGTGACTCATGTGGCCTAGAACATTTCTTACATGTCATCCAGTGACTTTGTCCTCCAGTCTTTCCTGTGTATCTGTTATAATAATAATAATAATAATAATAATAATGATCTTAAAAGGTAATCTTTGAGTTTTGAATACATTAGTAACAGCACCAACATCAGCATAACTTATTTCCTCCTACATGCTACAGCTCAGAAACCTCACCACCTGGTCAAGCAGTCCCTGTCAGTCATTAGTGCAGATACAGATCAATGAGCATTTCATGCCATAGAACACCACAAACCTACATATTACCTCTCATGTCTGCACCTCACTGGGCCTACTTCTAATTTAAATCCTGTTGGATCTTTCATGTTATTCAGGCAGTTGACACTGAAGAAAAAGCTGCTTCTTCCAGACACCTTCACTGCTAACTGAGTCTGAGCTGCCCACTGCGAGTGAACCCTGCAAACTGAATGTACATTAGCCTGCACCACTCCTCTCTTCCTATACCATACGAACGGCTGCGACAGGCAGCGTTGCTATGGAAACATGCTCCCATTTTCCTCCATGATGCCAGATCCATTCAGAGTGGAGCTCGGACTGCGAGCTCAGATCCGGAACTGCAGGAGAATGGGAGTATTATGGTATGGATTCCATGCAGACGGAGATGGGGAGGTTTCCAGTGATAGTGCAGTGCAGGCAGGAAAGCATTGATTTCTATGCAACATGCGTAGACACACAAGATCACACACACAAGACTCTTTACAGCAGCATAGAGGAATCAGAAGATAAACGTGTATAAGTCAGATGTTTGGACTGACGGGGGACGTACGGCTCTTTTTCATTTCTCTATTCTATTTCTCTAGTTTTGTCATCATTTCCTTCAGTAATAAAAAACATTATATGCACCAAGTTAACAGCGGGGATATGGAAATGTATTTTTCTAAACTGTGGTCTGCGCATGTTTTACAGGTTTCCTGTATAATGGTGGATTATTACTGACAATCACTTTCACTTTTACCTAAATTTAAAGTGGTTTGAAAAATCTGGCTCAGAGATGTATTACAACTCCAAATCAAAGTTACTCTGTTTCTCTGTATGTGTATGTATGTATGTATATATATATATATATATATATATATATATATATATGTGTGTGTGTGTGTGTGTGTGTGTGTGTGTGTGTATATACTGTTTGTCAACCATAAGTTATGATGGTAAAAATGTCAGCATTAAGTTGTTATCACATGTTATGTCGTCAGCTTGTTCTCAAACCCCTAAGTCCTGGTCCCGAAAATCACTTACAGCTGCTTGAACTTTATCTCTCCTCTCTATGTTGAATCAATATAACATGAAGAAGAGTTCACCATAACACAACCTGCCAATCAGCCAACCAGGTCTTTTGAAAAGGGGACATGTTTTTAGGCTGGATCACAGCAGCGGGGGCAGCCGTATAACTGCAAATGTCTGTGACTGAGTGACCGAATGATCAAGCGTCATTGGTCAGCCGCATACCATGTGACAGAGTCATAAGATTACACCATTGGTTGGCTAGTTGAGTGTTGAAGTTTCCCCACTGCTCATTGGTCTTTCAAAATGGTTTGGCACAAAGAAGCAGTGTTGCCAAGTTAGTGCATTTATCACTAGATTTACAGACTTTTTAAACAATTTAGTGACTGTTTTTCAAGAAAGCACCTAGTGACAAATCTCCTAACTTTTTGGGCAAAACCTTACACTTTCCATAGAAGACAGTCTCCAGCAGTGAGTGTCAGGGAGGCAGAACAGCAGTTTCTTACCCTGATGAAGGCTGTGTGCTGTGAGAGACAATATAAGAAAGATAATTCTGTTGCTTCTAACGTTCTCTCTGAGAGATCATTTTACAAGTACATAGAGCAGGAATCACATCTGAGCCGGTGTCTCTAACGCATGTGGTTGGTGATTCTGTGAGATGACATCGCAGTTATAAATCAGGGTTTAAGCAGCAGAGCAGCAACTAAGAAATAGCTTGGAAGTGAATTCTGGTGGATTTCAGTGACTACTTCATACTTGTTCCATCGTCATGACAACAGAAACAGACAAACTTGAATGAGAACAGCTTTATTGGGAATTTGGCTGAATCGAAATATTGTATATATGAGCAGCAGTTCAGGAATTTCGCAGTGGGAACAACGGCAACATCACGTGAAACACTGGGCACATCACAAGGTGTGGGTTTCATTTCTAGCCTGGTAGGACCCACTGGAAAAGGGTAGTTTGACTGAGTAGGTGGTGAACTTCTGACGACAATGTCGGCTGAGTTGAAGTAACAGAGTTTGATAAATTAGTGAATGAACTTATATTGTTATACATTACTTGTATACCGCTACAGCACTGACGTTGACTTAGCTGACCCAGTAGCCTAAAAAGTTTTAGTATCATAGCCTAAAGCCAAATGTTACTGTTAGCTTTTGTAATATTAATGCTGACAAACACTTTCAGCAACCATCATGCTGAATACAGCGACGGGACAAGCTGAAAAAGATTTTTCAGGATGCAGATAAAATCTGCAAAACAGTGGGTGTTATTATTAGAAGTTGGTTGAAAAATTCACAGAGTTCACAGAGTATTTATACATAGTTTAAAATACATAGTGGAGAGAAGGATTTTTGAACCAGAGAACAACATATAGTGGAATTGCTTGTGCAGCAGTCCCACCAATAAAAGATGCTAACTACGCTAACCGTTCTGATACATCTGCTAGTCTCTGGTTCTGGTCTCAACAGACTCCTCATCTGAGTCTGGGTCTGACTGAGGCTCACACATGTGGCTGAGTCTCTCTGATGCCTCTAACCATCTTGATACTCTCTGCTTTTTCACCTGTCCACCTGGAGAACCCCGGAAAAGCCAGTGGCAAGCTGACTGTTTCAACAATGGGAGCTGTTGCACCCATGGATGGCAGCTTTATTTTTCATCCTCATACTGAATTCCTTTTCTGCAACATGGTTTTGATTTTTAAGTTTTTTATTTCAAACTGTATGACTGTCTTTATTGAGGTTAACCACAGAGAAGGACTTTGGCGAATAGACCCCATCAGCGTGATACATCTTCATTAAGCACAGGCCCACGAAGATAGGAGCTATGACGACTCCCCTCAGCTGAATCTCCTCAATCGTCCTTAGGGATGAGGTGATGATGGGGAAGTAAGGTAGATCTGAAAGACAGACTGATAGAAATGCAAAGATATTTAAAGAACAGCATCCAAGAACTAATCAGTTCCATAAACAAAAGCAGAAAAATAATTTTTCAGATATGATGAATTGTGAATGAAAGTGACGGAATAGATTGGAGTGAGAAAATATTGAGAATTCCCAATGAAAGAAAATTGAGAAGCATTTCAATAAGGACTACAACTATGTCTACCCAGAATGCCTTCTAATGAACAACAAACCACCCATAGCAGGACTCCAATAAATTTTAATCAAACGTTATCACACTGAATAACTGGATTTAATTTGTCATTTCTGTTCGTTCTCATTTATTATTATTGGTAGGTATTAATAGGTGTGGGCATTTGACTGGATTCATGATGAATCGTGGTATGATGTGTTGTGATGAGTTGGTCATGATGTGTGAACCAACATCTTTATATTAAGATGTCATCATATTTTTTCTTTTTTGAAAGGTGGGTGGACCATCTCCGATCTGCAACACAGTCATCTGTTCTTTGTTACTGGACATCGTGCATTAGATATTTTTATTGTTATTTTATGCTGTACATTTGCTATTGTACTTTTATGTTGTGTATTTCAGTACTTTCATATTATCTCATATGGTCTGTTTGGTACTTTTTGTTGTTTGTATGTCTTTTTTGACTTGGTTTACAGGAGCTGTGGAGCTGTAAGGCTGTAAGAGCCTGTGGAGCCAGTAAGACAATGGTTAAAAGAGAGGCTACATTACAGCAACATCAACCATTAAAGTTTTGGATGTGATATGTTTTACTCAGCTTTTCTTAAAGGCAGACAGTTTCTTTATAGCTATTGTGTGATTTTAAGTTTCAGTTTGTTATTTGTGTGTTGTCATCTGCCAGTCACCAAATTACATATGTTTATTTTCTGTACTCAAACCCAACAGATGTATGTGTGTGTATCTTTTTTTAAATATTAATAAAATGTGTTTCTGTCATAGGTGACCTTTGCGGACAAATTTCAGGACCACTTAACTGGGGACAAAAGCCAAGTCCTCAGTTGGGAAATTATGTGTGATGTCATGTGTGAGGTTATTTTTACCTTACCACCCTCACCTCCTTGTGTTCCAGGTCCTCTGTCTTCCTTTTACTCCCAACCTGGAATTCCAGGATTGAACAGAGTTCTACTTCTATTGCGACAGTTGATCTCCAATCTTTTGGCCCAGGATGAGTGAGGTATGTGTTCATGATAGCCATGACAGCCAAATTCTTCTCTGCTAAGAAACCCAGTCTTGCTTTACACTGATGAAAGCACACAGACATTATGGACATGGACATTGGAAAAAAACTGACACTGCAGTATATTTTTTTTCTGCAATATACTGTATATAATATAATAGAGTAATTTTCACCAGATGACTTGAATGGCTGTTTTTGGTCAACATAATTCTTTCCTTGGCCAGAATAACAGTTTTGTAACCAAATCTTCCTGTCCTGTGTTTTTTTCCTCATTTTCAGGTTATGGTCCATGAGCAGGGGGGGGGGGGGGCTAGGCCTGCTTTGGTTGTTTGATAAACTGATCAAGAATGACTGTGATTGGTGAAATGTTATTTAAGACAGATTTCTCTTGTGAATTACTCATAGAAAATTTGAAATTTGTATCAAGCAGCAAAAACGTGGTAGCATGACATGTTTGAGTTTATTTGCCTTATTTGACATTATACACCCTGTGATGCGACTGTTGTGCATCTTCACAGCATGGTGACAAAGCTGAAATGATACATTGTGCAGCCCTGAGTATCAAAACGTGCGGCTTTTTCAGGAGAAGGGTGCTATTATTTTTCTTATTTGTACTATTTATAATTTTTGAAATATTAAGCTTTTTTTGCAATTTTTGTCCCATTCAAATGAATGGAGATGTTGATCCTCGAAAACTTAAGCCTCTTTGAACTTGAACTACTTCAGCATACTTTCAGCTACAGACTTCATTCAAACATTGAACTGTTCACAACTTTTGATATCTTCAACAGTTTTTGATTTATCACAGTTTTAGTTTTATTCTTTTTTCTAATGATTTTTGAGTCTATATTGGGTGTGTATCATGCTTAATGAGCAGAAGCTGGAGTGGATGACATCACAGCTATAGTGGGAGAAGCTCTAGAGGTCCTCTGAAAAAATTCTGTGTAACTCGTCCTCCTGGCCACAGGAGAGAAAAGCACAACTGACCCTTTTTTGTAACTCACTTCTGTCTCCACATTTTTGCCTCTAGAAACACCAAAGCCACATATTCTGTGCACAAAGGTCTTGTGCCGCTCATGGTTCTGATAGGAGTTTTTTCAGAAATAGCAGCTGTTTGAGAGGTTGCTGAGCCAAAATCTCACTCAGCTCTGTGTCAGCTGTCTTCCAGCTAGACACAGGTGTTTGAAACAGCTCGTTAAGAGACTCTTTGATCTCTGTGATGTTTAAAAACACAGCCACACACACACACACACACACACACACACACACACACACACACACACACACACAGGCAAGTAGTACTAATGTAGTATCAGGGCTGGAATGAACAAAGCTGATTCTTATTAGCTAATTAGACTCATTAACTCTTACCCTTATTACACATGTTCATGTGAGCTCTGTATGTTGTGTATATGTGTATCTTCACGTCTTCCTATGATTGTGAGGACAGTTTTGTTTCTCAGGTCAGATTTGACTGTATTTAGACTTACTTACTCTCAGTCCTTCAAACTGTTCTGAGGTCAGCTTATACAAAGTGTTCTCAGGTCAGCTTGTACTGTGATTAGACTCTTTACAATGAGTCCTTCAAACTGTTCCCAGGTCATATTGTACTGTGATTAGACGATTTACAATCAGTCCTTCAAACTGTTCCCAGGTCAGATTGTACTGTGATTAGACTCCTTACAATCAGTCCTTCAAACTGTTCCCAGGTCAGATTGTACTGTATTTATACTGTTCATACAAAGTCCTTCAAACTGTGTTCAGGTGAGATTGGACTGTATTTAAAAAACTTAAAAACTTCACAACTGAGACCAATATCTGTCTAGTGTAACTGTTGAAAAAATAAACGTTCTACTGTTTAGAATGCAGTTCATTTTTCTGTTACTAATACTAATGATTTCTTTCACTGTTTTAAGGCGTTTTATTCCTACTCCCATCTTTGGCAGTGAGTAATTTCACTTTCAACTGTTTCAACATGTTTCAGTTCTCAGCTTTTGCAGCTAATGAACTTCAGCTCTCAGCTCCTCCAGTTAAATATTTCAGCATCTAACTTTTCAAAGTACTGTACTTCAGTTAATGAGCTGCATTTTCAACCATTTTACCATTGCTTCAGAAATCTCCTTCAGATTTCAGATTATGAGTTTTTCTTATCTATTTCTTCTTTAGGTATTTTTCAATGATTTTAGGCCATTCAACTTTCAAATTAGAAATTTTGCTGTTTTATACATTTTTTTTACACCTTCGTTCATCAATTCAGGTCTTTTTCAACCATTTCATGCCATTCAACCTCCAGCTTACAAGTTTTTCTTTGAATCTTCAACTATTGTTTCAGCTACTTCAACACTGCTTTAACAATGAAAATCCGTCAAACTCTTTTAAATCCCACAATTTCCAACCTTCATTGACAATTTTTTTATCAAAACTGTAAAGATTTTTGTCCTGTATCACCAAGTTTTGGTCTCATTCTGATATCGACAGCCATGTTAAACTGAGCTCTGAAGCGCTTGCCCCTAACAGAGTTGAGGGGAGTTTCAAAACTGCGATAAAACCTCAACCGTAAACTGTAGCTACACATATAAGATATTAATTTCTTTATTGAAGCCTTGGGATGGCAGTGGTGAGGTGATCTTTTCATTAGGACTTGTAGTTTTCCCTCTGATATCCCATTTTCGAACTCAAGTTTCATTTTAAAAGCTGTTGTCTGCCTAGGGAGACAGAGGGGATTGTATGTGCGTGTTTCCCTCCTCCCCCTGGTGGCCACAGTCACCATAGCAACCAGTCTATCTACCTCAGCAGGTGCTACTGATTACTACATTACTGGCAGAAATGGACAAAGGTGATTCTGATTGGCTCATTAACTCTTAGCCTTTTAACTCAGGTATGAGAGGAACTCTAGGCTAAATCAACATGTTGTATTTGTGTGTACTTGTGTGTATGTGCTTTTGGTTTGTGGTTCTTTGAGTGTGTGTACATGTCTTTCTATAAATGTGAGGACAATTTTGATTAAAACCCATTATTGTGAGGTCATTTTGGCCAGTCCTGACAACTTCAAAGGGCTGTTTGAAGGTCAAGCTTTGGCAGTTCCCAACACCATGTACACACATACATTGACAGACACACACCATCACCACCTTATGGATACTGTATAAGTGTCTCAACCTGGTACCACAAGCATTTTGGAGGCTCTATGGTAGACAGCTCTACAGCCACACACAACAATACACACATGCACAGTGACAGAAACAAACAAAAGCCATCTTACTTTTTTGATATTCATCTTCAAAATTAGAGTCTCAAGCAGGTAAAAAGAACTTACTGGAGGTTCTGTTGGGCAGCTCTGCCGCTACACACAAACAAACACACACACACACACACACACACACACACACATATATATATATATATATATTGACAGAAACACATTTACACCATCTCTACGATTTGGATTAGCCTTCAAAATAAAAGTCTCAACATGGCAAAAGGGAATTATTGGCTGTGTTGCACAAAACTGTATGCAATTTATACTGCCAAACACTGAAGCACAGACATTTGCAGACACACGCCATCTCCACAACAGTGGATATAAAAGTCTCAAAAAGTTAAGAGGTAAGGTAGGTAATAAAAGTTCGTCTATATGGGGATATAGTGGTATAGCTTTATTGCAGATCAACTTCTGTTAGGGCATGTACATATGTGTATACACGTCTTGCTATGGTTGTTGGGACAAATTTGGGTTTGAAACCATCAGTGTGGGGTTATTTTGGCCAGTCATGACAGCTTGAAAAGGCTTTTTGAGGGACACCTGCAGTGACTGAGGTTGGTGTCAGGATAAATCTCTATGACATTAATGAAACTGAAAGTAACGTCCTTTGTACAGATTCAAACATGAGGAGTGAAGTATACGCACCAAGCAGCAGGCACATTCAACATTTCTCCAAGAATTTTCTAGTTGATATTAACATTTCACATACAAACAATACAAAAATCCAATACAATAATATAATCCATTGTTATAGATTAAACTACCTAACAATTTATTAAATTCTTAAATGAGGTCCAACTCAGACAGCTAAAACATTTAAATGACACTTACATGTTAATGGATCAATAATCATAATAATACATGAGAATATACTGTACATAACTCTGACAGCAATAAAATATCATATATATATATATATATATTTATATGGACATGTTGCACAAAATACTTTGAAAATTTTGAATGCAGGACTGTTGCCAGACTCAGCTCCACCTGTGCCATCACTATTTACTTTTGATACCTATTGCAACTTAGAATTAAAAGTAAGATACATTTTTTAATTACCATTGCAAAACAGACAAACTTTTTTCAAGAATTTATTCCCACATTCTACAAGTATAAAAAATATTCTATAATTAATACTTCATTCATTATGATTTAAGAGTAACTGTTTTTATTAAAAGCAACACCCTAGCTATATAAAAAATATAAATTAAGTTATATGGATATGTTGACATTACTAGGAAGCTCAGAAGTATGTTCTCAGATATGAATATGATTCCCCTGATAAATCTCATAATACTTAACAGAAACATTTAAGCTAATGCTCACTTGGTTTAAATAGTCCTCATTTTTAATGTGGAATCGCTCCATGACTATAACTAACACCATGTAGCCGTAGCAGTAATTAGTTTCCCACATTTCTTCCTTTTATTCTTGTATGAATCAACAAAATTAAATGACTCATCTCCTTTTTTATTCAAGTGTGTTGCTTGCCCCATTAATTGCTTTTTCATAAATTTACTAAATATTGTCACTTTTTTAAAGATATGAAAACTATGAGAAGCATTCATGTTCTAGGCCTTTATAAAATTGTGTTTGGCACACGTAGGCCAATAAAAGATTATTTTAATAAAACAATTATACTTTCACTGTCACTGAGCAAAATAAACAAATAATAAAATAATTAAAAAAAACTAACAAAATGAATAAATATATAAAATCCCCAACAAAAAAAACAAACAAATAAAATAAACAAATATCAAACCAAACAATAATTCTAAAATCTTTATTACACAGTGTTAACAATTTCTAATAAATCGGATTAGGTTATAAATATAGCTGTCGAAAAAAAGAAAAAAAAGGAAAAAAAAGGAATTCAAAAAAGAGAAAAAAGAAAGAAATTAGAAATAGCCAAGCTGTTCTTCATTTATTCAATCACAGAGGTTAAAAACAGTGTAGGCCTAACATGACTAAATGATATGAATGATTTTAACCAAGATCTTGCCTTTCTAAAATTCGTTAAAATTAATTCAATCAGACATATTGACACTAAAATCCCCCGCCGTGGAATCTGTGAAGAAATGATTTTTTGATCTTTCATAGTTTGACTCGCGGCGTTAATCCTGTCAGGTCCATTAGTTTGGCCTGTCTGGAGCTAAATGAGACTCTGGTTGATCCAAACTGGTTTGGTCAGCTTTCAGCTCCTTCCAACATGTGTGGTCCAGCGGCTTCCCGGGTTAACCCTTTCACCGGCGGCTTGTACTGCGGCCCCAGGAGGGAGGGTGTTATTTGATTGTCACTCAGACAGAAATGGACAAAAACTATTCCCATCAAACAATGAAATGACTACGGGATTTTTAGGTGACGTTGTTGGCTGTGGAGTTTCCTTCAGTATGCAGTGCTACTTCAGCCCACCCCTTCTCCAAGAAATATAGTCGCTCGGCGGTACAGAGATTGCACGTTGCTATGGTTACGAGCTCTTAGGTCTGTATCTGAGCTGCAATGTATACAACACGGTCTGTTTTTGTGGTTGGGTCCTCATAGGTTAATGTTGCATTCAGGATCACGGGATTAACTGCGGAAACTTAACAGCTTCAATTAAGAACAATAGATGTGTTTTACAACATGGTAGAAATTGAGTATGGATTCACTGAGTGGATTATTGTTTTTAGATAAACACAGGTCACATTTAAGGTTGTGTTTTAGAGCAAAAGAATGGCGCTGATCTCAACTACAAGATAGAAATTAATCATTGTGTCATTTTACTATAAAACAAATATTTTATTAATTTTTGTATCCACCATTCTCTGCACTGTTCCCCTCCTGAATTCAAATGTAGGCCTATTACAAAATAACCTAAATAAAGCTGAGAGGAACAATATTTTCTTGTATTAGTGCTATTTTATTTATCAACATGGAAATTGTTTTCTTACCTCTGACTTATCAAAGCTGTGCTCAGAAATCCATCTACCAGGAGGAAGTAAACCTGGAAAGTATTGTCTCCAATCACCTGGATTTCCTATTTTTCCTATTTCACATGAATGCAGCACAGGGCTTCAATTTTAGGCCCCTCCCTCTGGAATGCCAGAAGGCTGAGTCCCGCCCCTCTGCAGGAACACCATTCAGAGCACTGATAGGCGGTTGGAAGGAGAGCACAGAGTAAATCCCTGCACTGTGACAGCAGAAAGAACTACAGCTCGTCCAATAGGAAACATACACTGTAATATTTGAGATGTGTGGCTCTGTCACAACTGCGTTTATTATTTTACACACAAATTTAGTGATAAATAAAATGTCAAAAAAGTATAACCTGTGGCAGGTGATCAACAACACATTAAAAACATTAAGTTTTAAAATAAATAAATAGGAATAATGAATGAAGGAATAAATGAATGTTTTTTAAAAGTGTTTTATACACACAATTACACCAGTCAGCATGGCCACAAATTCATATGAGCCAGATCCAGAATACGTTTTCAGAACCAGATTTTCAGACATTTATATCAGCAACAAAATTCACAAATCACTGGTAAAACATGCTCTGTAGGAGAAATCACAACAAATAGTCCATCAGGATTTTGACTCCCAACCCCTTCCAAATTCAGATCATGTGTACACCACAATATTCAAAGGTTTGGTAAATACAATTCCAAGAGAAATGGAGAGAAATGAAAAACTTCTCCATGCACCTCCATGATGGAGTCACGGCTGCTTGACAGGTTAACTGCAAACCCTCTGTTCAACCTGACTGCTTTCCAGTGGTGGAAAGTAACTCAAGTTCTATTTTTAATTGACAGCTGTAGTTATAGCTGTGGTTGCTTTTTCAGATTAATTTTTACATTATTGCTACATTATTTATTTCATTAAATGTTACATTTAAACATATGATAAATCACAAACCATTGTGTACTTCACAAAAAAAATCTGTTTAAATAAAAGAGTCCAAATCAATAAATAGAAAAAAAAAACAATTCAAATTTATATAATATTGTTCTTTTTTTCTTATTTCCTGCCCCATTAGTCCCTTCAGGCCTAGGTTGGGAACTACTTGACTCAATTACATGCTATGCTCACCCCTTAAGGTGTTTAAGTATTAATAATTCAATGTCATGTGTAATCAGTGAAAGGGGCCACTTTTCTTCAGAATGAGAACTTTTACTTTGATACTTTAAGTGCATTGTAAGTTGTAATGGGGTATTTTTGAATTGTGTTGGTACATTTGGATAAATAAAAAGGATGTACAGCTGTCTGAAGTAGAGTTTTACTGTAAACTTTAACATCCCAAATCTGTTCGGCCAGTTAGGGCTATAAGGTAAGGCTGGGAATTATACACAAAATCTATCTGGCTTTATCTATTCCAAGTATGGTTAAAACCCTGCTGTGTTGTCAGTAGTCTGGAAAAAAAGAGGCAGTTGGGGTGAAAAGTCTGAGGAGCAAATTTCACCACATAATACACAGACAATTTCTGTATCATGTTTTATTTTAATTTTATGCACATCTTGTCTGATATAGTGCAGTTCACCACATGTACCATCATGTCTATTTTGTTGTCTCTAGAACTAGACTATTGGCACTATTTATAGAGAATGGTCAGTCAGACAAGAAGAGAGAGCTGTAAAGAAATACAGCTCAGATGATGTTATTATATTTGCTGATTATCAGTGGTCACCATGATGAAATACGTTGTTAAGTAATGACTATTTCTAAACCTCCATTTTTCTCGTTTGGTTATGGTGATCATGGCTAAAAGGAGAAATGCTTTATGATAGGGAAAGATCATTGTCATGGTCAAAAGAATCCCATGTTAACAAAGCAAAGTGGGACATTTCTCAGATGACCCCCAGAGGCCCGAAAAACTATATTTTTACTGTCAGTAATTATTGAAAGTAATTATTTCAGGTGCCAGAAGTCAGTTACATTCACTCCCTTTTCATTCTATCTCACCTTTAAAATCCTGTTACTTAAAAGGGGCTGGATGTTGGGCATACATTCTTCTGCAGTGTGCTCACCATGTCCCTCTCTTTTGCTATCCCCAATGAACCCCCCACCCCCACCCCCAGGGGGATCAGGGGATGGGGGGAGTTCATTGCTAGTTGTTTCCTTTTCAGTGGCAGGGAGAGGCTTTTAAAGGAGGCAGAGAGGAGATGCCTCAGATGCTCAAATTCTCTGAGAGAAGACAATACTGTTAATGACATACATTTATTTTATATGATGTTCTGTCCAATATATGAACACGGCTGAACATGCTTGATTATAGTGAACCTCTAAATTTATTGTTATCCTCCCAAACTATTAAGCTGTAGGCTACTTGAAACTGATGTGTTTTTACTTGACTTACTGATGCTATGTGTGAACTTTTACTTTAAATAAACAAAACTCATACAACTTGTATGTTGTATCATGACTGTTGCAGAAATAAAATATGAGATGGAGAAAATAAATGTATTTGAATCAAAATGCAAACCAATTATTAACACTAACAGGTGTTAGTGATGATGAAGCCGCTTGGATAAGAGGTGAAACGTCTTCCACAGACAAATACAAGTCCAGTTGCCTTCGATTTAATTTGAGAGAGAGATAACTATGACCTGGACGAATGAGAACATTCACAGACAACACTAACAGGCACTAACAACTGAAACTCAACCAAGCGAGTCTCTCAAGTCCACAGCAGAAGTCAGGGAAACATCCACAGACTAGAAAGCTAACAGGTGAATAAGTACTGAATCTACCATCAGACTCTGGTACATGAACAAATTTGTTTTTTTCAGCATTGTTTGGCATACAAGCTGCAGTCCAGCTCGCAAGGAAAATGCCACCAGCAGCACGTATGTATGAGAGCCGGTATCAACAGCAGTCGAGTTGAGTCAGAGTATTTGTAGTTCTGGGTTAGGGTTTCCGCAGCGAGTACATACAGCTACGGTAAGCCCAGAGGCGAAAACCTGGTTCAGTTCGTCACAACCCGCACTGCTTAAAACAGCTAAACTTTGTCACACAATACTCAAGAAAGTTTGTGGCATATGTGTGATTCAAGACTGGCAGTTTGATAACATATAAAAGGCAGGTAGGCAGGAGAAGGTGAAAGCTTTTGTCAGAGTTTGACTTAGAGTTATTTCCCGGAGGTAGTACGTACCAGCGCACACTCAGGTCTAACTCATAAAAATACTACAAGAAAAGATTCATTTGTGTTGTCAAATTGATGAAGATGTTTTGTGAATTTGTTTGTGTTTTGTCTATTTGAATGTGTCTTCTTAAGTTGCAGTGTGTTGAGCTCTCAGGGCCACCGTACATAATCAAAATCACAAAAAAAAAATCACTTTCAAACTTGACATCGGAGCGGATTCCACTGGATGTGTTAGAGTCTGCCAGACTGTGGCTGAGGAAAGGAGCCAAGCAGATCATGGAGAAGGTCTGTGTGGTCAGAAACCTAAGCTTGCCCTTGCTCGGGTTGCCAGACATTGTAGCCCTTGGCTTATTTGTCAACACCATAGACATGGAGATCCTCAAGACAAGCTACCCCAAACTAGGCAGCAGCCTAAGTGAGGTCCAACAACCAAATGCCATCAGGCTTAAATCAGAGGCAGTGCCATTTTGCCTGAAACCCTCCAGGAGGATTCAACAGCTTTGCAGGGGAATGTCAAAGAAGAACTCCAGTGCATGAAAAGGCTCGATATCATCAGCCGTGTGGAGGGACCTCACTGGTGTGTCAGCATGATGGTCCTCCCCAAGAAAGATGGTAAAATGGTGTGTTTGTGTGCTCAACCTCATCGGCTTGAACGAGTATATGTGCCGTGAAAAGTACATTCTGCCGTCAGTCAAACAGAGCCTAACCCTAACCCTAACACATGCCGACATAGGGTTCTGGCAGGTTCCACTTCAATCAGCCAAGTACACTACATTCATTGCACCCTTCAAGCAGTTCAAATTTACTTTTTTCCATTTGGCATTTCCTCAGCACCAGAACACATCCAGTGTATGATGGCTGAGGTCATAGGGGGCTAGAAGGTGTGGTCTACCACACTGACCACCCAGGGAGAGCATCATGCTACAAAGACTCTGGCACCCACCCTGACCCAAGGACGACAGAGGCCAGGGAGAGAGCAGTGTCTGACAGTGTCTGCTCACGTGTCATGATGCTGCACAGCCAGTGCTGCAAAACAGGAACCTAGCAAGTGAACAAAATGCTGCTACACTGCAGGAGAAGCATACCAAAGTGAATGTCTAACCACTGCTATTACTACTACTGTTACTACCACTGTTACTATCATTGTTAGTACCACTGTTACTATCACTATTACTACTACTGTTACTACTACTGTTACTACCACTGTTACTACCACTGTTACTACTACTGTTACTACTACTGTTACTACCACTGTTACTACTACTGTTACTACTACTGTTACTACCACTGTTACTACCACTGTTACTACCACTGTTACTATCACTATTACTACTACTGTTACTACCACTGTTACAATCACTGTTACTATCACTATTACTACTACTGTTACTACTATTGTTACTACCACTGTTACTATCACTATTACTACTACTGCTACTACCACTGTTACTAGCACTGTTACTATCACTATTACTACTACTGTTTCTACAACTGTTATTACCACTGTTACTATACTACTACTACTGTTACTTCTACTGTTACTACTACTGTTACTACCACTGTTACTATCAATATTACTACTACTGTTATTGGTATTACTGTTACAACTAACAGCCACTGTTAACGCTACTGCAACTGCACAACTTTTACTATCTTAAAATGCTAATACTACAGTTAGTGCTCAAAATTAAAATCAAAATTTGGTTAATCATGTCCAGAATAATCATAGCAGAAGTTGGGGCGGACTTTATCACACCAGACTCACCAATGTCATTGTTCCTTTAAAGTCAATTTTTGGCATTCTGGAGGTCCTGATGTGAGACAATATGCCACAGTTTTCTTGACAAGCCTTCACTTCCTTTGCAGCTTTGTATGGGTTAAGACACATCACAAGCAGCCCAAGGTTTCCGCAGAGTAACAGGGAAGTGGAATGGGTAGTCCAGACCCAGAAAAACCTCCTGGGGAGCCCTGAAGCTCCCAAATGGTCTCTTCAGATTCTTCTAATGGGCTGCAGTTTGGTATATAATGGAAGTGCCAAGGGCAATATCAGCAATGATCAAGAGCTGGTATCAGCAATTGTGTCAAGTAGGTTTGTTGTACTGCATGGTCTCAGCAGTGACCAGACACCTGTGGGAGACGCTTAGGGGAAACTGTCAGTCAGTCACCGCCTGCACTGCTTAAAGCTAAATGTTATAAGATCGAAGTCAAGTGAGTTTGTAACACTAACTAAGGTTGTAATGCTTTCATTTATATGGCTGGAAGGTAGTCTGGAAATATATATAAAAGGCGAATAGGCGGGAGAGGCAGAGAGCTTAAGGCTATTTCCTGGAGGAAGCACATACCAGTGAAAACCAGCAGCATGAACAAAAATACCAGTAGAAAAAATAAGTTTGTTAATTTTTGGCCAGCATTAGATGGATCCTTATCATTTACTCCAATTCTTCACATTGTGTTGTGAATATAGTATATTTGTGAGGTACTGGTACTACCTTTTGGTATTTCCATTTTATGATAGTGTATACTACTACTCCACTACATGTCAAAGGACATTTACTGTTTACTCCACCTATTTAAGAGCTAAACTTTGTAGTTACAGATTAACATTTTATACACAAAACATAAAATATGGTTACTGTTGATTAAAATGCCTTACTGTATGCAGTATAATATAGTTCTCAACCAGCTACAAGGGTAAAATGCTATTTACTTATTACATATGTAAATCCAGTGAAATAATATTTAATAGAATATCAAGAGACATTTTCTGCATAATGACAACCTTTACTTTTCATACTTCATGCACTTTCCTTTGAATACTTTTGTGCTTTTTCTTAAGTAACAATTTGCAGCAGCATGTCCGACATGAACACAAGGAGACTGGACAAGCTGGTCAAAAAGGCTGGGTCTGTGCTTGGCAGGAGTCTGGACTCATTCAGGACTGTTGTGGAGAGACGCATGCAATGTAAGATGGAGGCCATCTTAGACAATACCAACCATCCTCTCCACAACATTCTGGCAGGACAGAGAAGCAGCTGCAGCTGCAGCAAACGTCTCATCTCACTGCGCTGCAGAACAGAGAGGTTCAGGAGATCCTTTGTTCCCACTACCATCAGGCTATACAATACCTCAGCCAGAGAAAGCGGACTCATTTAATTATTATTGTTTATTTATTATTAACTGTTGTTATTATTATCACCAGTGAGCTAATGGACACATGAATTTGCCCTAGGGGATAAATAAAAACAGTAGTCTCACAAAGGGAGGACCTATTGCCACACCTCTAACAGGAATGCTAAAATTTACATAGATACACTTACAAGCTTAATACTTTAACTATGCTACTGCTCGTAGTAGAAATACTTGAAGTTAAGAAATAATAATCCTAATAATAGCCATAAAATGTATTATCTTCTGACTTTTCCTCTCCAGTCTCTTCGGGCTTTAGTGTCTTGCTCTAAAACACTTCAGCAGGTGGGGGCTGCTGAAGTAACTGAAACAAATGTAATATTTTAATCTGAATGAATGGGCTCATTGTGATTGTCCTTCTTTATTTCAAGTGTTAATAAAAGAACATCATCCCCCATGTTGAGGTTGTAGAGTTGAACCTCCAGCTGCAGCAGGTCTACTTTTTGAGGCCAGGTTGTTTTCCTGCTAGAGCCTATGAGAGCTGTGTCCTGATGCTGCTGCTGACAGGTCACATGACCTGCACCGGGGGCGTGGCCAGAACAAACAAGCTGTCTGTCTGAATTCTTTCAACTGTGACTGGTGCAGAGTAACAATGTGATACATTGGTGCCTGATTGTCAACCCGTGTTTTTTAGTAGTTTTTTTTTTCTTCTTCTTTTAACTCTACAAATCACTCAGTACGCTCAGCATGACAGTGGTGACTTTGAATGAAGGGGAAATAGCAAAACAACATTAAGGCTACACAGACAATTCTGAGAAGCACATGTGAATAAAGGGGCTGAGATTTGAACATCTGGGGCATAACAGAGGAAGAATGGAACAATAAACCACAGGTCTCTGTTGTTTAAGCTCTCTGTTTTAGATAAAGTTTGACGACCTTAATGAAAACTATTGTAACTATATGTGTATTATGGACAAAGTGAAATAATGATTGACTGAGCAACACTTTCAAGCACAAAAGTTTTGCAACTGAAAGAATTTTATGATTCCACAAACATTTTATCAGAACAATTCTATGATGAATATAGCATTAGCATAAGAATAATAAATGTATTTTCAACATACTTATTAACTGATAATCCCTGTTTGTTGGCGTTACCATCATTTGTTTCCTAATCTTAATGCTACTAAAACATTTTGTCTTTTTAGATTTGGTTCTTTTCTGGGGACAAATGGACCATTAAATCAGTTGGTTTAAAAATACACCATCAATGGCGAGCAGGAAGCAAATTTAGGATTTACTACACCAAAATCAATGGTTTTGTCTTTAATGTTACATTTCAATTTTTGTCATATTTTGCCTTACACAAATAAATGCTCAAATGAATGCTCTGGAGTCCACATGATCTATGAGATCTGTCTGATAGATTCAAGGTGTTACTGTGCTCTCTGTGGTTTTCCTCCTTATTTCTCATTCCACAATATTGTTGGCAAACCACAAAATGAGCTGTAGTACTCTTTCCTTTTGTTTAGTCAGCTGTCAGCAGGTGCCTTTGTTACTATGATAAGAAAAACAAGCGCAGAATTTTTAGGCTTAATGGATCAGTCTGTATTTGAGTGCAATGGCCTGACTCCCATTAGACTAAGGCTGGATAATTCTATAGACAGGCCGGCATATATTTGTAACTGGCAAATGGTTTTTGTAAAATACTTGTTGTGCTGTTGCAGATCTTTTCCCTCATAACCACCATCATGGTTACTTCAAACATGTGACTTTATTTTGGTCATCTCAAGGGTCACTGCGGAGATGATGCAAAGATACACAAATACTCCTACTATCCCTGAACACTCTGATCCTATCATAAACTCTACAATTAGTTTCAGCAACAACTATTTTCATTTTGGAAAGATTCTTCTGTACCTCTCTAAATGAATGTCTGTTTGAAAACATTCAGTGAACTCTGGCTGATGGCTCATGATGTGAAGTTACATGCAGTTACAATGCTGCTACCTATGTTGACTTCTGCTTTGTGCAATCTGTTGCACAATTTTCAGTAAAAATTAACCTGCTGCCTGAGCCTGCACTGACAAACAAGTTTGGACCCTGGCCATGCATGACATAACCTGCACTCACAGCAAAACGCAGTGTATCTACAGTGCATTCACTTCTGTGTGTCTGTCAGTACAAATGCTTTGCTGAGCTTCATTTCATTTTGAATTCTTTCATCTGAAGTTACCTCATATATCAGGCAGAGATTTTCCCCTGACAGGGATGATATGACTGCTAGGCCTTTTTTTATTTTAATACTTATCAAATGTTTTGAAGCAGGGAGGGGAGATTGGTCATGAATGTGATGTTTGTAAACCTCTCATAAATTCACACTGCAAACTATAAATGGTTAACAGTGCATTCTTTGTACAAGGAATTATCTGTACAGCAGTCTATATTTTGCACTAACAGGTAATAACACAAGGCAACTCAAGAAGCACAAAAACAAATGAAACTTCAAATGAAAATACATTTTTTTTCTATTTCTATTGTGGATGAAGTGTCCACTGATAACACTTAAGATTCAAGTAATTATCTTATTCATGCTGCCATTTTTATCTCATTTTTAATATATTGTAGATCATTTTTTTGTTGGGAACACACAACAAAGTCACTAATACTAGTGTGTAATTTTAATTATTTTTCTTTTCTTAACACATATGACCTAGCTATCTGATATTGATTATGTAAAGGCTGCAGTCTCTAATTGTAATTCAGGTCCCTTTGAAGAGTTATTAAATCACTATTGTATAAACTTTTTGCACAATGTCTAATATACACATAATATACTCTTTTCACATACAGTGTGTTCTGTATCTCCTGCCACAACACTTCATTGAACATATTCAAGCCTAACACACCATGTTTTTATCTTCTCACATTCCTCTAAAATTCACCTAGACACTCGACACATTTTTGGAAACTTGCTGAATACATACATACATATATATATATATCCAGGCTCCTTTCTGTACCTTAAATGCATCTGTGGCCCACTAGGGGTCTTTATAAGAGAAGGCATTGTTTTAAAGGCATCGTTTTAATGTTTCATACCGGAGACAATAAAAAAGTGTTATTTAAAAACTGAACAAACATATCATCAAGAGCGGTGCGATTATGTTTTCAGTGTAAACATATGTTGTCAGTTAGTTTCTTTATCATTTAAAATACAGCCCCGCATAAAGCTACAAACAGTTCACCTTAAAAACAACACGAGGCGCAGGACTCAGATCGTCAATGTGGCAGCGTGTCAACCCGATAATTCAGCCGTCACGGCTAAATATGGGCATAGGGCTTCCTGCGGCCCCACATACTCCACTCGGCACCTCTACTTTATGCACACTACACTACACACATAAGCAGAGGCAACGTGAACGCGCATTCCTTACATAGCATCTAAAGCACGTCATGGCAGACAGGTTTCTTCCCAAAACTCGGTGGCAAAGTAAAGAAAGTGAAGCAGAGTGCTGGTTATAATGAGAGATAGCTCACATTATGCTGAACCAGCCGGTGTGTGTCCTTTAGGTGCTGTAGTGTAAATACCAGTCACAGAGATTTTCATTATTCATCAGTAATGTAAAGACTTTGCTTCTTGTTCCATCCCCTTAATGTTTTTACAGCCTATGTGAGTTACGTGTATAGGGGGGCAGACAGGGGGAGAGGAGGCCTTTCTTTCCTCATCTCAGATCCAGCGGGCTTTGTTGACATGAATGAGAAAACTCACTGTTCGTATGAGCTCAAGTGGCCACAGGCTACAGGTCCAGGGGACTATATTATTGGAACGAGGTGAAGGCGGAGTTTTATTAGCTATTTATCTGGTCTTCCTCGTGATAAATCACCTTTGTACACATTGTCTCTAACCGACACCAAACACGCAGCCGTCGGTCTCCAAACGGAGCGCAGAGGAAGAGAGGGGCGGCTGGTGTAGAGGCGAGTCTTTCCCGCCGGACAATGCAATTATTTCAGCTCCATTGGTCAGGAATGCCAGATTTCACAGGCCGCTGCCCTCCTCCAAGCGTCGACCGCAGCACCTCCAGTTAGCCCCCGTCGCCTTTAACCTTTTCCCACCCTGGCCGTCCTCTGCCCGCGTTGCACCACCCCGACATTGCACCCCGACACCCTGGTTCTCCCTCAGCGGAACTCTGTTGTTGCGACATCCAGGGGTTTACACACTGCGACTGGGGGTGCTCAGATGTCCCTGTCCGGGAAACGTACGTTATTTCCTGCAGTTTGGAAATAACTTTTGTCCATGAAGTAACTGAGAAATAATGACTCGTCCTGTGTGAGACTTAGGCCACAGTTGATTTACACACAGCAGCAGTTACATGTAGGCCTGTTGTTAAACTCAGGGTGGTCTTCACTGTGGACGGGATCTGGTCCATGTTGAGTTTTATTGACAGGAGTCCTGCAGCTGATAAAGTTGCTGACTGCAGATTTTTTTTTTTTTCGTTCAATTGAAGCACAACAACCCGATGCAGCACCTCAAAGGCGGGTAATGAGAGATTTGTGAATGGAAGAGGGAATTTGTGTCCATTGTTAAAATTAAACTATACAATGTCGTCCCCTTGGTATGTGACCAATCCCGAAGGTGATGAGATAAATTTCCCACCAATCAGTGCAGAGACAATCGCAGAAACGGACCAATGGCAGACTGGCATGCAAATAAGGAATGTGTCTCTGCAAGAGCTGAATGTCAACTAGTCAAAGATGGAGTCCGGAGCTGGGAGGCCGTGAGGTTGCTAATGGACGAAATCCCGTTTTTATACCCGAGGAGCCGTGAAGCCTCGAGAAGCGTTACCTAGGCTGAAAGGGACGCGCGTGTGGGAGACGGTCGGTAACGGCCCGGATGTTTTCCCCGGTAAAGTGGCAACTTGGCTCCGTTGTGCTTCCTCTGTGTTGAAGTGTACGGACTGGCCTGCATCCGCCAGGTACCGCTCACCAGAGCCCTACCCGCGAGGAGAGCGCTGTTGCCGCGGAGCTCGCGGACAGACGTGGATGTGTCGGTGGGTCAGACTGAAGCTCTCAGCTAAAAACTGTACAGCAGCTATTGTGTTTGTGTGTGTGTGTGTGTGTGTGTGTGTGTGTGTGTGTGTGTGTGTGTGTGTGTGTGTGTGTGTGTGTGTGTGTGTGATAGAGAGAGACAGAAGTGGGGGCAGAGCAAGCGCGCGTACACGTGAGGGCATGCGTGATAAAGGGTGTGATTGACAGGTGGGTGCAAGTGGTTATTCCTGAGATATCAAAACTAGGTTACTGGTTACTATCAACATGAGCTAATCCGCCAGTCCACCCAGGGGTCCAGCAGCTGCCCGTGGACCCCATCAAAACCACAAATGAGCCATTAATTACACACAATATAATAACGTGGTTATTAAGATATTTAGTTCATATTTAGACCTACAGTCGCAGGTGTCTCTGTCAGTACGCTGATATTCAGAACCCTCCATACAAGATCATTTTAATGATCAATTGGATACCAAAAATCTTTCCAGAGACGTCCATGTGTTATTGATTTGTGCTTTTATTTTCCATAAATGCAGGTTATTAGGACACGTGTAGTTAAATCAGCGTGGCTACACCAGGCTGAGGTTTTGTGTGTAAAACATGTGCTTTTAACCGGGAAAAGCTTCCCTTCAAAACGCATCATTTACACGGCTTCACAAAGAACAGAGCAGCTGTGTGACATCGTCCCTATATTTGTAAGAGTTGCGGTTGAAGCTGTCTTTACCGTAGGAATGTGTGTGTTTGTCTGCATCGTTTTCGAGTGAACCTAACAGGCCTGTAGTGTGTGGTGATTTAAGAGCAACACACTGGAGGGAATAACTTCACATGGAATAAATAAGCGTTTAACGTCCAAACAGTCTGCAACCTTGTTATTGTGGCAGGAGAGACGACAGCGCGTTTCTCCCTCCGTGAGCTGTTTTCAGAGCTTAGTCCGGTTTTTTTTTTTTTTTCAAATCCGAACCAGTAGACTAAAATGACTAAGTTGTCTCTGATGGCTGATCCTCATGTTGCATTCGTTCATTTTGAAACTCCATGGCGGTTCGCTTTTTTGCATGTGTGTTTTGTCAGAATTTTGGCAGGAAAATGAGACTAAACTTCTCTGAACACTGGAAATAACAAAACCCCCTGATAGGCCCCGACCCCTTGGTCTGCTAAACGAGCAGGGTTTCAGATTGCCTCTTTGGCCAAAGGGACAGGAATAGCAGGTATTAAATGAAGGTTTCTGGTATTGTATCGCTGAACGTGCTCTTTGCCCTATATATGTTTTCTCCACCCTCGTTTCCTTCAGGCGAAGTCCTGCACACTGCCTGTCTTCAGCGAGGCCACAACCCACAGCAAAGCTTTGGTTTAGATTTAAGTAAATATAACCCCCCCCCCCACACACACACACACACACACACACACACACACCCTCCACCCCCAGGAGGAGAGGAGAGGTGACGAGTCTACAGTGGGGTGTCACCATACAAACACAGATTAGGTGTTATTTTTATTTTAGATAATAAGTTCAGTAATAAGTGTTGCATTGCTTCACATTTCCTTTATTATAGGCTTTCCTATTTATGCCTTTTACACCCTATAGGCTGCATTGTATTGTAAGCCTATTCAGTTGTTTCACGGCTGCTGGTTTGCCTCCAACATGTTAATAGCTGTTTGGTGGTAGGCTCACATATACAGCCCCATACTGTCCACATAGTTTAGTAACGTTGGAGCTGATGGCCTGCATGCTGGGTTCTCAATAGAAATTGAAGGGATTTAAGGAGCAGCCGTGTTGTCCAAGGCCCTTTTTCTGTTGTACTACTGTGAAATCAGATGAGCAGTGCAATATTAAAAGGGCATTGGCTGACAACACCCCCCCTCCCCCCCACCCCTCTACACACACACACACACACACACACACACACACACACACACACACACACACACACACACACTGATCCCCACCCTCTGTCTCCAACTTCCTCCTATTTCAAATCTTATTTAAACGTGACAAGAGAACACAGAGTTGGCCTCCCCTAGCCATTGTATGTAAAGCTATGGCTATGACGCTCTAATGTATTTGTGGCTGCTTCAGCCTGTGTCTCCAGTGTGGTGTATGTGTGAGGTATGGCTGCCGTAAAAACAATATATGTGTTTGTGTCCCAGTGTGCAGAGGTCAGCTGCTTTGACGATGTTGCACTACTGTACCATCCGCTAAAGCAGTGCAATAGTATTGTCATAGCATTCGGCCTTCGCCCTATACTACAGCTGCTAAAGGGATAAAAACAGAGGAAAATATAGAAACCGTGGAGGAGCCTTAGGTTCTTATTGGAACCCTCCCTACCCCTTCCCCCAGATTCACACACACACACACACACACACACACACACACACACACACACACACACACACACACACACACATTTCCAGCAACAGTCATATGACATACATTAAGAGTAGAGTGGAGCCATTTTTACCACAGCTGGTCTTTGCTGGCCAAGTGTAAGGTCACGGTAATACATTGGAAAAATCCCTTAATCCAATTCCAATTGTCAGTTAACATCAAAACCTACGTTATGAATAGAAGGAATTTCTTACAAGTGCAGTGTAAGCAATAACTGTTGACACAAGAGAGTCAGTCTAATCAATAATTGGACCGCTGAAGGTTCCCAGTCCACAGTTTGGGAACCAGTGGCTAAGCCCAGATGTCCTTATGACAGGGGGAGTCTGTGGCTTTACTGTTCAACCATGCTGCATTATTAGGCCGTATTTTACCCTGGGAGATATAGGGTTTCTGGACCACTCCTTCGAAAAAAAAAGAACATTTTGTTCACAGAACTTCAGAGGCTGCCTCGGTTTGCGTTGTAGACCACGTGTCAGATTAAGTAACATGCTTTGAAGTCAACTTTCCCAACTTTTCACACATTTTGTTAGACAGTATATTGCACTGCTACGTGCTGGCCAACACTGTGAAATCATATATAGCAAATACTGGATCAAATTTAGCTTAAATCCTGTTGCTGGACATTTTCAGTTACCTGATTTTACCATGATCCTGATTCAATCATACGGCAGTGATTTCATGTGGAACCACAACTTAACCTCAATACCTTTTTTATTTTATTTTATTATTCGTTTATTTTTATTGTGATTTTGAATTGCACGAGTGCAATGATATTCAGCCTATTTTAATATACAGTTTTATTATTGCTAATTATTTATCAGAACACACAAATAGGTTTTAAAAATATAAATTAGCTTTTGTGAAAAAAGCTTGAAAAAGTTTGATGTGTTTTTTAATGTGTGAAAATGAAAAAACACTATCACCTATTTAAAAAGTCTACTTTGTGTATGTACAGGCTAACAGTCAGAAGTTTCAGAACATCTCAAATTTTCTAATTGTAACTGAAACTTACACAGTATAAGTAATACTGAAAAAATGAATCATGGAATCTTGAATCCTAAATTTAATCCAAACATTTGACTCATTCACTTGTGGCTTCTTCCTACAATGGAAATGAAACACTGTTTGTTAAGTTGTTTCAGAACGTTCCCACTAATGTGTGCCACTTGTAGGTTTCTTTACTTTCACCTTCTGTCCAGCTCATCTAAATCCAGCTCCATGGGGTTCAGGTCTGGAGACTGTGCCGGTCTTCATCATGTTCTGTTCTTAATGTTGTGGCTCATTATGTTGCTGTAGGATGAAGCCCTGACCGACCAGTCTGTCTTCATTAGTTACTTCAGGCAGCAACATACAGTCGTACTTCCTGCAGCACAGTGTTGTCCTAATGATGCTTCAGAGGGTGTAGTAACACAGTCTGTAGTTATCACCAACCTGGGGGGGGGGGGTTGTTTCAGTAACTTTCAAGGCTTCATTTTCTTCACTGCTGCTGGAAAGATGAAGTTCACCATTTTCTTCACCCCTGAAAGAGTCTGTTCTCTATCAGATTTAGATGATTTTTCAGTTTCATGTGACCTGAACTTTTTTTTTTTTTTTTTTTTACCTTGAGCAGTTTCCTGCTGACCTTTGTACCATTTAACTTTATTCACTGGATTTGAAGTTTCAATAAAAAACTGGAACCATGGGGGTGTTCTGCAAACTAGTGTATATGCATGGTTTATCACGTATGAACATTTTACTTGAGAACATGTTATTTTCTAGGATAAAAAGAGCAATATATGTGACATTCCTGCAGAGGAGCGTGTGAGCCTATAGGTTAATGCTGCAGTCATTTTGTTATGGCGGTGCAGTAGGCCTGTGTTCTCTTTTTTCCCTCTCCTTCAGTCGGCTTTTGAAAGCATAATTTGAGTGTGCAGGCTTGAAGAAGTCACGGTGTGGGTGGGAAAAATGGGGTAAGTTTCCTATTTGGGGCAGGTCGTAGGGGGGATGGGGCTCCTTGTGAGGAATGTGGAGGGCAGGGCCGCTTTGTGTGTGTGTGCGCACGCCTTGGAACACTGGAGCCTGTAGCGTCATATTTAGCCACTGTTTTGCAAGTGACTTTGGAATTTGCAGTTTGTTGTGTGTCTTTAGTTTTGTAGTGAGGAGGGTACAACGAGCATACAGAGAGAGTCATGTGTGTAGCTGCTTTTTTAGCCTCACACACATTTAATCAAGTCATTCAGCAAAAAACATGAAGCTTTTGTCAAAAAATTGTTAAATTGATTTAATTTTAATTCTGGTTTGTCTCATGATGATCACAGTGGATGTTCACCTTTTTTATTTGAAGGAACCTTTCCATGTTAATAAAAAGTTGCATAATGTAGATATTAATCCATGAATCTTAACAAACTGTATTAAAGTTCTACATGAGACTAGTGAATTTTGCTTTTTTGAGATCAATATTTCTCATATAGAGACAGTTTTACTTCCTTGTTTAGTTTAGTTTCCCCTCATTGAAGGTTACATTTACTTTTGTGGTTCATCTACACTGTGGACTGTTCTGGAACAGCAGCCCCTGTTATATCAACCACGGCTTCACATGTAAACAGACAGAGCCTCCATCAGGTGATTTTGTTGCGGTATCAAATATGAATGACTAAAAAATGCTTATGTGAGGAGTGGATGGGAGAGTGTGGCTCATCAGCATGCAGACGCTTGTCTTTTTCCACTGTGCTGCAGGCAAATACCAGAGCAGACAGGGTCTATATGAAGTGTAGCCAATAGTGATGGTAAATGGCAAATTGACTAATACTGCAGTTACAGATGCTTTTAACATGTCTCCGTAGTGGCCGGCTATAGCAATCCCATCATGCTCAGCAGTATGTAGATCCGGGTGTGAACACACCTGAACCACATGAAAACAATGACCCTGTTGTTGGAACTATGTGAGACATCAAGCCCAGAGATCTGAACTTAACAGTGCGTCAACTCTGACATCATTGTCCTCTGACCTTGTCTCATGTGCTGCTTTAATGATGGCCAGATTAACTGTCCATAACATCATATGTATATGCTGCCCTGTCTTACACACACACACTACCGCACGCTGCATCTTCCACAGTTTTGATTAGCTGCAAATATATATTACAAATAATAAAGCAATTACCCTAATGAACATACAGCAGAAAGAGTTTCTTCTGCATTCTCAGAGAAAAAAGGCAGTTTGTTTATTTTACTGTTGATGATTTGTATTAGTATTTTCAATAAATAATAATAATAAATTCATTATTTAAGTAATTAAGTCAATGAATTATTTATGCAAAAACAACAAATAAAATCACTGGCTCTAATTTCTCAAATGTGAATATTTTCTTGAGTTAGACCATGAAATAACCTTTTGTTTTGGATTGTTGACCAGTAACAAGACATCTGAAGATGTTACCGTGGGCTTTGGGCTGAGGGTCTATTTACCAAACAATTCATTAAGAAAACAGTTGACTCAGTAATGAAAATAATTTGATTATAAAGGTAATCAGGGTAAAAGATCCACTGTGCATTATCTTGAGGCCCCTACAGACCTTACAGGAGCTAACAGCTGTAACACTAACATATTGTCAAGTCACAGTCTCGGTACAGACTGTTGAGGTGGGAATGTTGCATGGTCACGACTGTTCTAAATTTCAAAATGCCCGTAATTATGTTGTTCATGATTGTGAGCTTTGAATGAACTGCAGTAAATAAGAGTGAATCGAGGAGACTTAGAACAAGGCAACAAGCTGCAACCATGTCAGTGTGAGGGTTAGGAGGATATAGGTTTGATATAATGACAGGGGCAGAGGTGGAGTACGCGTGCTTTTAATGTTGGTTGAAATTGTTTATGTTGGCATAGTTGGTACACCAAAACTAAAATAGTATAAAGAAGTGTAGTGATAGGGTTTTGTTTTGTGAGTCTCACTTGCAGCACAGCCATAAAATAATCATTTTTCACTCCTGAAGTGAGCTGTTGGTGCGGCTGCAGAGCAGATCGAAGATGTACTGAGGCCCCTGACCATTTCTGAAAGAGCAGAAATATGAAAAAGAAGAGTGGAATTTATCTTGTCTGTTGTCTCCAAAATATTTGGTTTTAATGAGGGTCAGAGTTCAGTGTTTCCATCACTGAAAAAAATACAGGCTTTCTGTTTCCTCAGTCCTGATAAATGGAAACATGGTGAGACCTTTGGATAATGTGTGCAATGTATGTGTGAAATAACAATTTCACAAATAAATTGAAACAGATATCTAATATATGTATAACCTACATTTTATATAACTTGAAAATATAAAGAAGAAAAAGAAAACTAAAGTGAAGCAGGAAAGAAATTCTGCTGCTGGTAGACGAGGCAGATTGCATCACAGATTTTTATTAGATCTCATTTTTAGCCAACATAATACTGATATAATAAAGAATCATATAGAATAAGACATGAAGGGTTTCTAATGATTTTTAAAATAACTGTGTGATGGTGTGATGTGGTCACCAAATCTCTCCTGGGGACCTGCAGTGTGCTGTAGTTGCTTCCGCTCGAATTCTTTGAGCAGTTGTAACAAAGCAGTTTCCTGCAGGAATCAATAAAGTTTTTTTCTGATTCTAGTTCTGATGTTAATGTTTTTATGATAGCAACATCTCTGACTGGTGAATCGTTGAAAGCTACAGAAACACATTTGGACAAAAAGGTTTCTGAGGAACATCAACATTAGATTATATTCTTCTGCAGAAGCTCAGCACACTTGTTTCAGTCTCGCAGCCATGACCTCAGAGCTTGACTTCAGCATGGCCACACATGGAATTCCCTCTGTGAAGAGTAAAGGGACCTTGATGTTTCAGTCCTCTCCTGGTGTTTATGTGGTTTACCTCCTCTGGTCACCTGAGGCCTCAGACTGAGACTCTCCCTCTCTGAGAAGGAAGTTTGTCTTGTCTGTGTCACCTTGCAGACGAGACCCTATCAATATTGCCTCTGCTTTCATTAGAGTTAACAGAGTAGTGCAATATTGCTTATAGGGTCTTGACTCTGAGGGATGATCTTCTGCCTCTAGTGTGTTACAGCTGATGCTGCTGCTGACTGCAGATCTAACTGATGTTAAATATACAGAATGATTCAACATTGTAGCTTTGCTGTGAGTCTTTATTGTGTTCATCCAATAAAGTTATTGCAGATGAAGTTGTTTGAACCCCCCGAGGTTGAGGGGCTTTTGGTGTGTGCTGTGTAATAACTCCTTGTTTAACCTGATACCTTTTTAAAACCAAAAAGCTTTAATTTGATCTTCATGAAGTCATTTCAGTAATTTGTTGGTGTAAATACACCAACAATAATTAACATATAGTTACTGTCAAACTTAGGATTTGATTGTTGTTGTGTAACTGTATTTTCAGGAGGTTAATGGAACCTTAATGACTGTTGTTCAAATGTATTTGAAATGACCATCTGATTGAATGACTGAATTTGCATTTAAACATTTATAACCAAAAAAAAAAACGTGCCGGTGCTGGATTTCCTTCAATAAAACACATAAAGGGTTGGTTCATCAAAATGATTAAAAACATAGCTGAAGTGGTCTCTGTCTGTGGGTCTGGGTTCTGAGGCGTTGAAAAGGCGTTTGAACAATTCAACAGCAACACTGTCCTCAGAACAGAGACAGTTTTCGTAGGGAATGTTTCTTCAGTAGAAAGTAGCTCAAATGATAAATGTTCACACTGAGGACGATGGATTATCCAGAATTTACAGGGAAAATGTTTCTGCAAAGAAATGTTGCATTTGATTTTTTTCAAATGTTATTTTTTAATGTCTGTAGCAGCACAAGTGAAATGTAGTCACCTCTCTTGTGTTAGACCACAGCTATCTGCATGGCCGCGACAGAGAGGTGAAAAGATACGGTGGACTGATTCTTTAAATACTGTGTCATGGATGGAATACTCTGCTGTAGCTTTGCTTTTATGCGATTTCAAATGTTTTTTACTTTACTGTTCATTGTTTCATTTCAAATTGGCTAAAAATGAAAAGATGAACCTGAACATTACTCACAGAGGGAAGCCTGTTTCAGGTTCCAAGGCTGATATAGTGATCAGCACTGACGTCATCAACACAAGGCCTTTATAAACCCATTATTCAAGCTAGAAACTAGCTTTGGAAGCAGTGGTGTTTATCATGATACTATTAATTCATTATTCAATAATGAGCCTTTTGGGCCCTCACTGCTCTCAAAGCTGTTTCCCGCTGATGCAGGTATTTGTGTAGTATTTGATATAAACATTTGCATAAAATGCAGTGGCCACAGAACAAAAACATGAAACTTCATTACTCTGTTTTTATTTTGTTCTAATTTATGAGTTGTTTCTTTTCTTCAACCTAAAATGAATCCAAATGTACAGCAGAAGTATTCTCACACTCGCCAACACTGAACTGAGCAGAAGTCAGGATCCAGTCTTGAACATAAACAGGACCATGATCGCAGGCAGGTGTAACACAGCATCCTGCTCTTCTCTGTCACCTGGGACCACACCTCTGGGACGCTCTCTGCTTGACACTCTTTCCCTGTTGCACTACTGTGGGAGCTGCAGCAAGCAGTGCAATAATGAAAGGGCATCAGTCAGCTGGGCCTCCTCCACAAAAACCTTCAATCTGCCCCCACCCATCACTGGTAACTCACGCCTTTCACTGTCTCTTACCCACCTTCATCTTGTCGTGAGGAAGATTAATTCAATAAAGGCAATGCTAAAATGAAGACGTGGTGTATGTGTTTTATTCCGAGCTTGGCTGTGATGATGATGATGTTGTTATACTTCTGCAATAAAAAAGCTCTGATAGGATAAATGTGAATTTCTTTTGATCCCTGTAAGGAAAGACAGAGTAGAACAAAAGAGTTTCATGCAAAGTGAAAGTTTAGACAATCCTGGAACAGCTGGATGACAAGAACTGAAGAAGGACCTATTAAAGGTGTATGTCTAAGGATGTTTAGCCATATAGACAGTTTTTGTTGACATGCACCTCTGAGATTTCTGCCTAAACCTAAAACAGTGGAGGTAAATGAAACTGAACTTGTCCTTCCAGACTGAGCTGTCCCTGTTTTCATAGGGACTATTTCTAAGCTATAAATGAGTTCCAATGAAAACTGTTGTTTGTTGGACTATACAGAGTAGTGTGAACACAGGTTCTGTAATGTTATTTTTCAACACGGTCATCACAAACCATTAATTTTATATTAACACCCACACACGTATACATATATATGTATATATATATATATATATATGTATACGTGTGTGTGTGCATATATGTATATATCATATTGGAGTGGAGGCAGAAATCTCAAAGACATGAATCCAAAGCTGGACAAATAAAAATCAGCAACAACTAAGTGAAAAATATTTCTCTTTTAATTTGGGTGAATAGGACAAAAGAAAAATGCATGTTTAGCACTTACAGTACAAAAATGCAAAGAATGTTACAGATTCAGAAAGGTATATTAATTTTATTTTGAAAGAATGGGACAATGTTTACAAAATATAGATATGTAAAATAGGAAAAGTTGTAACATGTAAGTTTAAAATCCAGCATGTTTTTCAGGAAGAAGTTGCAGAGCTTATTTTATTACATCAAACAGACATATCCAGAGCACAGTGTGTACATATGTATTTTGACAAACAAACACCCAGTTAATGTCCCATATCTTCATATAGGCCCAAAGTAAAACGTTGCAGTGCAGGACGGTTTTTAAAAAAAAAAAGCAAAATAAAATTTTTTGGTAACAACAAAAATATGTGCGTAGTGGTGAAGTGTCTGACATGACGTGACATCTTACTTGGTTAGTTCCTAATATAAATCCACATCTGACCCATTTTACTCAGGTTTTTGTTAGTTCTTGTTCAGCTTCTTAGTTTAGACATTTGAAAATTTTGTTTAAAGAAGAATATGTTTACATTTGTCAAAGTAAAAAACTGTGTCGTTTCAATGTCAGTAAAAACTATAACAAACTGATCTTGCTTACCTTTACATTAAATTGTCTGAATATGAATCTGTCTGACTGAAACATGATCTTAAATATGCTGGAAAACACAATTAAACAAAACCACCTAAAACTTAATTTAGCCCTATACATTAATACATCCTAAATCTTTTACCTGTATCATAGACGCAACTAAATCATTCAAATTTACATGGATTACATTACAGTTCATTCTGTTTCTGAACATGCTTTTCTTTTTATTTTGCCTGCACTATTTCATCTTCAGCCATGAAGCGACAAATAAAGAACAAAGTGAATGTGTTGAAGCGCTGAGGACTGTGACTGACAGTGTGTGTCAATCATTTGGAGTTGCTTGCAGTCTCTAGTGAAACAGTGAGATTGTATGGAAACAGACCCAGTGCTGCAGAAACATTAGAATCGCAGGCGAGATAATAGAACAACACAGCGCTTCCTCCTCAGAGGTGGGTGGTCACATTTACATTTCCTCTGCTCTGCCTGTTGGGATGTGTGAGTGTAAAGCCTGGGAACCTCCCTCTGAACCCCACCCCTCTACCACTAAAGCTCCATTAAAGGTCAGCAGCAGTCACCTTAGTGGAGAAAGGAGGAAAAACACCAGCAACAATCCCAAAACATACAGACAGTTTCCCTGCTTCTAAACAGAGCAGATTTCCTCTGCTACTCGATTAGTTTCATACTATTTTATTATGTAAGAAAAATCAAATAGTGGTAGAGACTAATTATGGACAAAGATGTCAGAACAAGAGGTAAAATTTATTCTGCAAATGTAAATTTACATCAACTTATTTTAGGTGAGTTAGTTTGTGAAACTGTAAAAAGCCAAAAAAGGAAAATGTATTTATTTCTATTTCCTAGTCTCTGCTCCAGAGGTAAACTAATAGTCTGAATTAAAGCCCTCAGTTAGGTCTCACTGAGCTCAGAGGACTGGCCCCAGAATATCTTTACCTTCCAGGCTTAAATCATTCTTAAAGGCAGATTGTGGATCATAATCAGCATTTAACAACTGGCCAATCAATAATGAAACTCAATTATTTTAGACCATAATGTTCGATTTATTGTCGGCACGTTCCACCCTGTAAAAAGTTTAAGATATGGTTCAAATTAATGCCTTAAATTAAGGAAAATTAATACAATTAAATTGTACCAGCTTTCCACGTGATTAATGCTTATCAGGTATAACCTAACTAAAAGACTTCTGAATAAATATGACATACACGAATATCAGATTTTTGAGTCATTGAACAAGATGGAACAAAATTGATTTTCCTTTATGTTTTGCAGCCTATTAATTTGACATGCAAATAATAAAAAAAATATAATATTACACTCGTATAATTATTACATATTATAAATGACATTATAACATTATTTTGCTTCTTTATGATCGGAAAAAACACAAACGACTCGAAGTCCATCAGCTGCACATGACGTCGCTACAGTGCACATGAAAGAATCATACAGATACATCACCTGTCATCGTCAGCGTGACTCCGTGAAGCCGCTTCTTCTATCGGCTGTTGGCGCTTTCACATCCTCTGAATTCAGACACACACCTCTGAGAATCAGCCGGCGGGATGAAGAGGATGAAGAAGATGCAGGATGCTGAGGAACATAATGCAGCTGAGGATGACGGGGGTGATGAAGATGGGGCATTAATAGTCCTTCCTGCTGCCTTCGACGCTTCCCGGCTTTTATGGTAATGTGTCGCCACCTGCTGGACAGGACGGTGAACAGCAACAGCAGCGGGTAGAGAAGAGTATCATCGGATAATCCGTAATTCATTTGTTTTTTAAAAACGGAAAAAAAAAGGTTATTTGTTTGTATTTATTTGTATTTTGTTTGTTAGAATAAAAATGGGTTATTCCTCTATTTCGTTTGAAATAAAAAACGGAAGTCAAAAGTCACATGGTTTTTATTTTAGTTATAATTTTAAACCAAAAACGAAATCACGTGGTCTGTTCGTTTTTGTTTTTGTTTTTGTTTCCAAACAAAAATCCAGAAAATCAAATTCAGAAAACGGCCCAATCATGGTTTTTACAATTTTTTTTTTCCATTTCTCATTTGGCAGAGACAACAGGTCGGTCGACAGAAAGGAAGCGGAAGTGAAGTGTCAAAATAAAACCCACGAGGATGTAAAAGTGTAACATTATGCAAGCACAGGGTCTATACCAGGGTAATGTTAGGAGATAGATATATGAATAAATGAATGAATAAATAAATGCAGACATAGGCTACATGATTAAGAGGTTCTATTGCTTTGTTCTTTTCATTTAGACATAAAATATCTTTTATCCAAAAAGTATGTGATATATTATTTAGTTGTGTAGAGTGAATTAATTGCCTAAATGCTTATATACAGTCTTTGGGAAACAGCTTGTATGGTCCCTCTCAGATTGTGTAGTCTACATGGACCTGCTTCAGGAGAACAGCAGTCAAACTCAGCTGTCACCAGTTTTTCCTGCTTTCTCTGTCAATACATTAGTAAGTAACCATTAAATGATTTTATTTTCTTCTTAAATAGTCATATACATTATATCCTCCATCCTTTGTCAGGACGCTGTGTCCTGCTGTCAGCACCGGCCTGGCAGCAGCCTTTAAGCTCTGTTCTAAGTTGTCTTTAGTTGGTGCCTTTATCTGTGCAGTAAAGTCATTCTTATTTATTGTTGTCTTCCAAACTGAATGAGTCTAGGGGAATTCAGCGAGCCAGTGCTGGGGCTACAGCTTCGCTCTGGTTGCCTGGTGAGATGACTAAGAGCTAGTGTTCCAGTTGTTCCTCCTGGAACACCTGAACAGGAGGAACCAGGACCAGGGGACAGTGAGCAGCGAGCTGTCCTCTCTCCTCACCTACTCCGGGGATATGCCCCACTGTCAACACCAATAGCCTGAAGGTTGGTGGCTGGGAGATTGTTGCAACAGCCCAGAGTCTCCTCCACACTTCATTTAGCACCTCCTCATGAGTCTGTGGTATGTACATGAACAATTCTTCCTCTGTCCTCACTGTTTCTTTCAGGCTGTGGAAGACTGTGGCGTGCGTATGTGGTGGAGCTGAGGAACCGGCAGGTCAGGAACGACGTCTGTGTCTTGTCATACATGTTCACACTAGGACACATTTTTGTCCTATATGCTGTTTCTGCTCAGGTCACACAACCTGCTGGGCCACGACCAGCAGAGGGTGGAGTTTGTGTTCGTTGCCATACACCAGAGCAGACTGAACACAGGTCAGGTCTCCTAAGAAGAGGCAGGAGTTCACTCCAGGGGTGGAGACTGTGAGGAGACACCACCCACCGCCTCTTGCCCAGTGGCCAGATTGCTGCCACCTGATTGAGACAGTCATGAAGAACTACAGGAACATTCGGACCTATGGGGCAGTTATGCAGCAGACACCCTGCAGCCGGTGGACCTGAGCCACACCACACCAAGAGGGTGTAGATGCAGGACGACACGGTGGTGATGCACCACCACTTGTCTGTGGCAGCTGATCCTCTACCCCCTGCTTATGTGTGCCCCCCCCCCGGTGGCACTGCCCAGCTGAGCCCTGCTCACCAGTACCGCCTGCCCGGCAGAACTGTGGGCCAGCGCAGGTGAGAAGAAAGGTGTCGCCCATTGACAACACCATCGGAAATGAAGCTGCGTCCTCCGTGGCAGCTCCTCCCTGCTCCACCCTCGGGCCCTCAGCTGGTGATGCTGGCTCCAGTGGCCCCTCAGGCCCTGGGTGTCAGCCTCTCCTCCGCCCCTCCTCCTGTTCTTGTACTGCACAACAGATGCAAGAAATGCAGGCAGTTCAGGACAGACCCAATACAAGGGCATTGTGTACTGCCCCTCTGTAGAGACAGTTCTCAAGGAGCAGGATTGTCAACCCTCCTCCCAGAGACATGACACTTTTATTTCTGTATGTAGTCTTGTATATGTTCTCTGTTATTGTCTAGAGTTTCTGTAGAGAAAACTGTACTGTAGGAAAATGGAATTAAATATTACGTTGTTGTTACTTGTGTTTTACTTTCAGTCGAATAAAATTTGAGTGGAACTTTTAGTCACTGTAATTTTCTTTCTTTTGTAATTGAATGATGCAATGCTCCAGCTACATCTCAGGCCTGGTTAGATGTTTGCAAAAATGATCAAGTGCTAGTTCTGTATATGGAGCAGCAGTGAAGAGATTAAACATCAAATCACACAGGATCAGCTATAAAACCTCCAGTTCCTGTCTAGTTACTGTTGAATGAATGAACGGAGAATCACTCACTATAATGTCTGACTGAAGATCGAAGGTATCTGCTTCTCCTTTGTTATTTTGTGTTGTGGATAAAAATGTCATTTAAATATTCACTACAGAATTATTAATACATCACTTATATAATATTAATAATCAATAATGCGTAAACAAGTTATTTGATTTGTAATGATAAAAAATAAACTTTTCAGGATATCATGAACACCTCAGTTTCTGACAACAGTGGGACTTGAACCAGGAACCTTGGAATCAACTTGTCTCTTATGTAAATGTAGAATAGAATAAAACTTTCCCTAATGACAGACATACGAGTGACAAACTGAACAGCTTCACTGCTCCACGTCTCTGAACTCTACTGGAGGATCAACCATCCTTCATAAACATATTCTCTCATGTGGTG
>NW_019174272.1:13366729-13373690 GCF_002260705.1 Seriola dumerili | reverse complement strand
ACACCACTCACTGTTTGAGGGATGTGATCAGGCTTGTGGTAGGATACATTCATGTAGCAGATCACCACTCTACAAGATGTTTTTCTTTCTTTCTGTGTCCTCTGCAGGAGGTCAGCGCCTTCGAAGAGAACGGCGAGGGTATGACCTGGACGTGTGAGACAGTGCAGTTGTACGGCGTCCACTGGGAAGCGCGACGAAACCGTGCGCTTCAAACACGTGGGCACGGACGTCTTCCTGAGCGTGACGGGCAGAACAGTACGGCCACACCCATCCGCGGCCAGCGGGAGGTGCACGGCATGAGCTCCTCCAACCAGCACAACTGGTGGCGCGCCATGGAGGGCGTCTTCATTCAGCCCAGCCAGGAGCTGCTGCGCCATGATGAGCTCTGACATCATCACAGGGCTCGTTCCTGCCACATTTGAAGCTCTCAGGGTGTCCGGACGAAGGGAGATAATATATACACACACACATACACGTATATCTGTGTGTATGTGTGTGTGTGTTACAGATGTTAATAATAAACCGTTTAACCGTTAACCGACAAAAGAATTTGGACTGATTACTACTGTCAGTTAAACAATTTTTAAAAATGTTTGTGTGTGTGTGTGTGTGTGTATGAGAGATGATCCCGCTTCATCGGACACTAATCCTCTCGACTGGTGGGAAGCAGAATCAGATGTGTCTTCCTGAGGCTGGCGCTCTAGCAGGTGCTATCTGTGCATTCCTGGGGACATCGGTATCATCCGTCTCACAGTTAACAGACTGACAGCAGATGAACCCCACCAGCATGTCCACATGTTGCTATTTCTGAACAAAACACCAGTAGACAAGCTGTCCGCCATGCTGAGGACGGAGGTAGACCTGCCCTGTTTCTTTTATTTTGAGCTCTGAAGATGCAACTACCAGTTTTTTTTGTTTTTTTGGGGGGTGGGGTGGGGGGGGGGTTCTTACAGTGCTCTCAGCGCTCCTTAAACTGTTTATACATCAGAAAGTCTGGCTGTGATTTGCTATTTTAAGTTATGAAATATTTTCCTCCACTATTAGCCGGGTTCTGCACATGTAAAAAATGAACCCCTTCTTATGAAGAAAAAACATTTGTATTGGTATTTTTTTTAATGGGTCACAGACACTCGTCCATTCTAAATGATACATTTTGATCTTGTCGGGTTAACGGTTAATGGTTGTTTTAACGGGCATCGGCTATCGGTCAGAAAAAAAAATTCAAAATGAGGGCTCCCTAATGTGGTACTTGTATGATACATTGTAAGGCAGGTTTTGACTTTTAGACCTTTGGAGTGAGGACATTGGTTTGGTTGCTGTTTGAGGGTTTAGACTTGGTTTTAGGGTTCGGGTTAGAATCAGGTTTACAGTGTATGAAATCCTTTGAATTCATTTTTCCTCTCATCAATCTAACACTTCCAATATCCCATAATGCAAAGTGACGGAATTTTAGAAAATTTTGCAAATTTATTAAAAAGGAAAAAACTAAAATACATCTTCAGACCCTTCACTTCACATGACGTGACGCTTATAAACTGAGACCAGTTAGTTGAATCTTTCTTCTCACAGTCCTCAGGAGGCTTTCAGATCAGTGGAGCGCTGCAGTTCTGTGTCAATGTAATATTTCCATTTTTTTTTTCATTAAATTTGCAAATGTATTAATTTTATTGTCACATACTGTTATGGGTCTCAGCACAAACGGTGCAGAGCGTTGCTTTTCCCTGTTGAAATCATTGTTACACATGTCACACTGTCGAGCAGAATGTAACCTTAGACAGACAAGTCAGCAGTAAGAGATCTGAAAGCCATGCACCAGGTTTCACAGGACACACAATGAGAAAAACAGGAAGTCAGGCAGAGGTTGCCCCGGGCGGCTCACCGGGTTTCCAATCCGTCCCGTGGCCACTTGCTGCATGTCCCTCTCTCCTTCCCTGACTCTCCTGTCTCTGTCACCGCAGCTATCCGATACAAGGCAAAAAAAATGCCAAGAAAAAAAATCTTAAATAATAAACAATAAGTCATTTAAATATTTAATATAATTAATTTAATACACTGGGAATTTTATATTAGGTCTTAAAAATGTAAAGGAAAATAAAAAAAATAACAACAGCTGCTTTGTTTTGGAAAAGTGTTTTTTTGTGTTCTGACACAAGTGTAATGATAGATTTCGACATTGCCCCCGTCTCAGGTCGCAGGGATCGCTGGTGCTTTGATGAGCATGGAAATGATGTGTCATATGCTGTGACTTTCACAGCCACTCATCTCAAACACAGCTGAACACCTACGGAAGCGTCTTCATCATATCCATCATTCATTCCAACATTAATAATCAATAATGCGTAAACAAGTTATTTGATTTCTAATGATAAAAAATAAACTTTTCAGGATATCATGAACACCTCAGTTTCTGACAACAGTGGGACTTGAACCAGGAACCTTGGAATCAACTTGTCTCTTATGTAAATGTAGAATAGAATAAAACTTTCCCTAATGACAGACATACGAGTGACAAACTGAACAGCTTCACTGCTCCACGTCTCTGAACTCTACTGGAAGATCAACCATCCTTCATAAACATATTCTCTCATGTGGTGATGATGATGATGATGAAGATAAAGACGCTTCCGTAGGTGTTCAGCTGTGTTGAGATGAGGTGGCTGTGAAAGTCACAGCATATGACACATCATTTCCATGCTCATCAAAGCACCAGCGATCCCTGCGACCTGAGGACGGGGGCAATGTCGAAATCTATCATTACACTTGTGTCAGAACAAAAAAAACACTTTTCCAAAACAAAGCAGCTGTTGTATATTTTTTATTTTCCTTTACATTTTTAAGACCTAATATAAAAATTCCCAGTGTATTAAATTAATTATATTAAATATTTCAAATGACTTATTGTTTATTATTTAAGATTTTTTTTCTTGGCATTTTTTTTGCCTTGTATCGGATAGCTGCGGTGACAGAGACAGGAGAGTCAGGGAAGGAGAGAGGGGACATGCAGCAAGTGGCCACGGGACGGATTGGAACCCGGTGAGCCGCCGGGGCAACCTCTGCCTGACTTCCTGTTTTTCTCATTGTGTCCTGTGAAACCTGGTGCATGGCTTTCAGATCTCTTACTGCTGACTTGTCTGTCTAAGGTTACATTCTGCTCGACAGTGTGACATGTGTAACAATGATTTCAACAGGGAAAAGCAACGCTCTGCACCGTTTGTGCTGAGACCATAACAGTATGTGACAATAAAAATATCATACATTGCAAATTTATGAAAAAGAAAAAAATGGAAATATTACATTGACACAGAACTGCAGCGCTCCACTGATCTGAAAGCCTCCTGAGGACTGTGAGAAGAAAGATTCAACTAACTGGTCTCAGTTATAAGCGTCACGTCATGTGAAGTGAAGGGTCTGAAGATGTATTTTAGTTTTTCCTTTTTAATAAATTTGCAAAAATTTCTAAAATTCCGTCACTTTGTCATTATGGGATATTGAGTGTAGATTGATGAGGGAAAAATGAATTCAAAGGATTTCATACACTGTAAACCTGATTCTAACCCGAACCCTAAAACCAAGTCTAAACCCTCAAACAGCAACCAACCAATGTCCTCACTCCAAAGGTCTAAAAGTCAAACCTGCCCTTACAATGTATCATACAAGTACACACATTAGGGAGCCTCATTTTGATTTTTTTTTTCTGACCGATAGCCGATGCCCGTTAAACAACCATTAACCGTTAACCGACAAGATCAAAATGTATCATTTAGAATGGACGAGTGTCTGTGACCCATTAAAAAAAATACCAATACAAATGTTTTTTCTTCATAAGAAGGGGTTCATTTTTACATGTGCAGAACCGGCTTAATAGTGGAGGAAAATATTTCATAACTTAAAATAGCAAATCACAGCCAGACTTTCTGATGTATAAACAGTTTAAGAGCGCTGAGAGCACTGTAAGGAACCCCCCCTCCCCACCTCAACCCCACCCCCAAAAAAACAAAAAAAACTGGTAGTTGCATCTTCAAGAGCTCAAAATAAAAGAAACAGGGCAGGTCTACCTCCGTCCTCAGCATGGCGGACAGCTTGTCTACTGGTGTTTGTTCAGAAATAGCAACATGTGGACATGCTGTGGGGTTCATCTGCTGTCAGTCTGTTAACTGTGAGACCGATGATACCGATGTCCCAGGAATGCACAGATAGCACCTGCTAGAGCGGCCAGCCTCAGGAAGCACATCTGATTCGCTTCCCCACCAGTCGAGAGGATTAGTGTCCGATGAGCGGGATCATCTCTCATACACACACAACACACACACACACACATTTTTAAAAAATTGTTTAACTGACAGTAGTAATCAGTCCAAATTCTTATTGTCGGTTAACGGTTAAACGGTTTATTATTAACATCTGTAACACACACACACATACACACAGATATACGTGTATGTGTGTGTGTATATATATATCTCCCTTCTCCGGACACCCTGAGTGCTTCAAATGTGCAGGAACGAGCCCTGGTGATGATGTCAGAGCTCATCATGGCGCAGCAGCTCCTGGCTGGGCTGAATGAAGACGCCCTCCATGGCGCGCCACCAGTTGTGCTGGTTGGAGGAGCTCATGCCGTGCACCTCCCGCTGGCCGCGGATGGGGTGGCCGTACTGTTCGCCCGTCACGCTCAGGAAGACGTCCGTGCCCACGTGTTTGAAGCGCACGGTTTCGTCGCGCTCCCAGTGGACGCCGTCACACTGCACTGTCCACACGTCCAGGTCATCACCCTCGCCGTTCTCTCCGAAGGCGCTGACCTCCTGCAGAGGACACAGAGAAGAAAAGAAAAACATCTGTAGAGTGGTGATCTGCTACCATGAATGTATCCTACCAGCAAGCCTGATCACATCCCTCAAACAGTGAGTGTGTGTGCCACTGCCTGACCTGGTTGTTAGACAGGGGTGAGCTGAAGTGGTGTGTGTGGAGGTTTCGGCCAGTCTTCATGTGTGTGATGCGGATGGCCTGACCACATTTGATGGATGCTCCGCGCTGACATGGACGGTTGGGCTTTCCACGGATCTGCCAGTAACTGTTGGCATCGTCTGCGTTTTCCACTCCAGTTACAGACTGCTGTCCACTGCCTACACACACACACACACACACACACACAGTATGAGTGACAGATTTCAGTGAGCTCCATTTAACGGAAAGAAGTTGTATTGTCAGTTGTGAAGGTTAGACTGAAGCATAGACTGCTGAACCGTTAAAACGCATTCTGCTGCATGATGCTTCCAGTTTATGGCTGGATCTATCTGATGGGCGGCCCGGTCTTTAATGGCTACAGGAACTGTGTACGACTCTTATCTAAGAAGAATCTGATGTGTGTTCTTTTGGTTTGTGTTTATTGACAAGGTGAAGTGGTGACAGTTGATTCAGTAGTTTGCAGATTCTATTTCGTTCACTCAGTCCCTGCAGACATCGGGCTGAGTTAGAGCATTAAGTGGATGCCCTTGCCCTGCTTGTTTGAGGCATCCGGCACTGGACAGTCCACAGCTGTGTCTGGATGATGACAGCCTCGCAGGTCATAGGGGTCTTTCATTATTCGTTCTCACTTTTGGGGGCCACTGATGATCTGGGGCCCTGGTAAGGTTGACACTTTGCCCATGTGGTAATTAAGCTTTGTTGTATTTCCTCCATTAGTGCCAAGTATGGAAATTTATATGGAAAATAGATATGGTAATAGCGTGCAGCAGGGATGGTCCTCCACAAAAAGCCAAAGGGAATTCTCCACTGAGAGTCCTCTGCAGCTCTGACTGATACATCTGATAAATAGTTATAGTTGTTAAATTTGCAACAAGGAGTAAAAGTGAAGGTTTTTTACTTTTATTACTTTTATTTTAACGCTCTGCCTGCTTGAGAATTCAACTTGTCAGCAAAGCTGCACAATTGATTGAAATATAGTTGAATCAATACAGCTAAGTGCAATATCCAAATCACAGGAGCTGCAGTTGTTTTTTTTTCTTTTTGATGAAAGGTAAAATGTGTCACATTGTTGTGCACTGTTAGCACCATAAGCATCGTGATGCTACAGAGATGCCCCCGGCCTACAGATCATATCCTCCAGATGTAAAGGAACATGTTTGTTCGGTACAAGACCGAGAAAAATCACATCATCATCATCATTTTTAAATTTCTTTCAGTGAAAATGAAAACGCAACCATTCCAACTGAAATCACATCATCTGCCAAAAATAATTTTCCGATTTCCATCTTTGACGAAACAGAGCAGCGACCAAAAGACAACGGAGCCGTCTTCAGTGGTTGCTGTCTGATCGACTGGTGCTGAAAAGCAACATCGATTCACAAATCGTATTTGAGAACTAGATCAAAACCTCTATGTGCCGTTGTGCAACCTGATTATTTAACATCAAAAATGTTATCTCCACCTGTTTGTGTGAGGCATCCTTCATCTGCGGCCATCGGACTCAGCCCAGTGACACGTTAGCTCTCTTCCTGTGTAGCTCAGAGGCACCGAGACTGATGCGAATTCAGACTTTTCCTGTTTCACTTTCAGGCCCTCCGAGTACATGTACACTCCTCTTATCACCATCTTTAGTAGGCGTTAGCGGATGTGGAACAGATTCATGTGTGTGAATAATTGTCCACAGTTCTGCTCTCCAGCCCACTGACCATCCCTGCTGAGTAGGCAAAGAGGGTGCTGAAGGCCTACGACCCCCTGTGGTGTGTTATACTCCGGGGCTTCTCTAACCTCAGTTTACTGCCTGGTTCCTGTACTGAAGCTTCAGACTTAGACTCCAAATGTTTTGATGTTTTGATAAAAACCTGACTGACCTTAGAAATAGAGAACTGCAAAAATACACAGTAAAACATGCTCAGGCAAAACACTGTACTGCAGTTACCACAGTGATGTGTTTGAAAAATAACTATTTTCAGTTTCCGCATTGCATTGGTATTTATTTCAA
>NW_019174272.1:13234088-13366704 GCF_002260705.1 Seriola dumerili | reverse complement strand
CCCCCCCCTGGCTCAACTTCCCTCAGACAGCCCGTGGATCTACAGCTGCTTCTATCAGACGTCTGTAGATTGTTATATAAGAACTGCGCTGTAAAAAATTTATATTTAAAAAAATAGACAATTCAAAGTGAAGCTGCCCTGCTCATCCGCGTACACACCGGAATAAACAGGGAGTCCAGGAGGGTGTAGGCTTAACGTGATGGAGCAGCGGCTGGTGCAGGTGAACGAATGATATAACTTGAAATTTAACGACATGATATTCTTCAGCATTATCCTGCGCCGAAATTCAGAAGAAATTGTATGTATTTGTGAAATGTATTGAGTCATTTGTTGAGAGGTTTTATTTTTGCCTGGCAAACAGAAAACGGTGAAATTGTCATTTCTATAAATATAGTCTGGCATCACGTTTTCCCGATGCGTGATAGCAACTTAGTAACCATTTAAAATTTGAGTCCAGAGAACCAAGTGTGTCATCTTTACGCATGAGCACATTTTAACACATACTTTCTCCATATTTCCGCCTCTGACATTGATTGAAATAAATTTTATGTTTTGTTTCCTCAGTGTTTGAAGTAAAGCCCGTTTATAAAATTAAAGTTTTTTCTCAATCGCTTTGATGCAATTCACTCATGAGAAACAGCTTTCTCACTTCTCTTAAATGCAGATCTCAGAACAGTTCATCATTTCCCCACACACATTAACATTTCTTGTTGTATTTGTACAAGCTTCCTTTGTATCAACCCACAGATACAGTTTTTTTCAACTGTTTCACACATTTTCAAAACTAGGTCTCATTTTGTCAAAACTCTTCACACAAATCCATAAATTGCACACAAAATACAAAGTGCCACAAATCTGAAAATATCATACTGTAAAAGCATCTAAAAATCAAGTATTTGCATCAAATGCCAAACAATTTTTTCAGTATAGTAATTTTTTTTTTTTTTGTATACACCATGCTCTAAATCTCAAGCTCTTCTGTTTTCCATAGGCTTGTATATCGTTTAGATAGAGTGTTTTAAAGTGACAGGACAGTGATCTGTTGAGAGGTTAGAATATACACAGTGAAGAAAATACCAATGCCATGCAACTGAAAAATAGTTAGTGGTAACTGCAGTACAGTGCTTTGCCTGAGCATGTTTTACTGTGTATTTTGCATTCTCTATATTTCTAAGGTCAGTCAGGTTTTTATCAAAACATCAAAAACATTTGGAGTCTAAAGTCTGAAGCTTCATACAGGAACCAGCAGTAAACTGAGGTTAGAGAAGCCCCGGAGTATAACACACCACAGGGGGTCGTAGGCCTTCAGCACCCTCTTTGCCTACTCAGCAGGATGGTCAGTGGGCTGGAGAGCAGAACTGTGGACAATTATTCACACACATGAATCTGTTCCACATCCGCTAACGCCTACTAAAGATGGTGATAAGAGGAGTGTACATGTACTCGGAGGGCCTGAAAGTGAAACAGGAAAAGTCTGAATTCGCATCAGTCTCGGTGCCTCTGAGCTACACAGGAAGAGAGCTAACGTGTCACTGGGCTGAGTCCGATGGCCGCAGATGAAGGATGCCTCACACAAACAGGTGGAGATAACATTTTTGATGTAAATAATCAGGTTGCACAACGGCACATAGAGGTTTTGATCTAGTTCTCAAATACGATTTTTGAATCGATGTTGCTTTTCAGCACCAGTCGATCAGACAGCAACCACTGAAGACGGCTCCGTTGTCTTTTGGCGCTGCTCTGTTTCGTCAAAGATGGAAATCGGAAAATTATTTTGGCAGATGATGTGATTTTCAGTTGGAATGGTCGCGTTTTCATTTTCACTGAAAGAAATTTAAAAATGATGATGATGTGATTTTTCTCGGTCTTGTACCGAACAAACGTTCCTTTACATCTGGAGGATATGATCTGTAGGCCGGGGCATCTCTGTAGCATCACGATGCTTATGGTGCTAACAGTGCACAACAATGTGACACATTTTACCTTTCATCAAAAAAAGAAAAAAAAACAACTGCAGCTCCTGTGATTTGGATATTGCACTTTAGCTGTATTGATTCAACTATATTTCAATCAATTAGTGCAGCTTTGCTGACAAGTTGAATTCTCAAGCAGGCAGAGCGTTAAAATAAAAAGTAATAAAAGTAAAAAACCTTCACTTTTACTCCTTGTTGCAAATTTAACAAACTATAACTATTTATCAGATGTATCAGTCAGAGCTGCAGAGGACTCTCAGTGGAGAATTCCCTTTGGCTTTTGTGGAGGACCATCCCTGCTGCACGCTATTACCATATCTATTTTCCATATAAATTTCCATACTTGGCACTAATGGAGGAAATACAACAAAAGCTTAATACCACATGGGCAAAGTGTCAACCTTACCAGGGCCCCAGATCATCAGTGGCCCCCAAAAGTGAGAACGAATAATGAAAGACCCCTATGACCTGCGAGGCTGTCATCATCCAGACACAGCTGTGGACTGTCCAGTGCCGGATGCCTCAAACAAGCAGGGCAAGGGCATCCACTTAATGCTCTAACTCAGCCGCATGTCTGCAGGGACAGAGTGAACGAAATAGAATCTGCAAACTACTGAATCAACTGTCACCACTTCACCTTGTCAATAAACACAAACAAAAAGAACAAACATCAGATTCTTCTTAGATAAGAGTCGTACACAGTTCCTGTAGCCATTAAAGACCGGGCCGCCCATCAGATAGATCCAGCCATAAACTGGAAGCATCATGCAGCAGAATGCGTTTTAACGGTTCAGCAGTCTTGCTTCAGTCTAAACCTTCACAACTGACAATACAAACTTCTTTCCGTTAAATGGAGCTCACCTGAAATCTGTCACTCATACTGTGTGTGTGTGTGTGTGTGTGTGTGTGTAGGCAGTGGACAGCAGTCTGTAACTGGATGGAAAACGCAGACGATGCCAACAGTTACTGGCAGATCCGTGGAAAGCCCAACCGTCCATGTCAGCGCGGAGCATCCATCAAATGTGGTCAGGCCATCCGCATCACACACATGAAAGACTGGCCGAACCTCCACACACAACACTTCAGCCTCACCCCTGTCTAACAACCAGGTCAGGCAGTGGCACACACACTCACTGTTTGAGGGATGTGATCAGGCTTGCTGGTAGGATACATTCATGGTAGCAGATCACCACTCTACAGATGTTTTTCTTTTTCTTCTCTGTGTCCTCTGCAGGAGGTCAGCGCCTTCGCGAGAGAACGCGAGGGTTATGACCTGGACGTGTGGACAGTGCAGTGTGACGGCGTCCACTGGGGAGCGCGACGAAACCGTGCGCTTCAAACACGTGGGCACGGACGTCTTCCTGAGCGTGACGGGCGAACAGTACGGCCACCCATCCGCGGCCAGCGGGAGGTGCACGGCATGAGCTCCTCCAACCAGCACAACTGGTGGCGCGCCATGGAGCGGCGTCTTCATTCAGCCCAGCCAGGAGCTGCTGCGCCATGATGAGCTCTGACATCATCACCAGGGCTCGTTCCTGCCACATTTGAAGCTCTCAGGGTGTCCGGAGAAGGGAGATATATATATACACACACACATACACGTATATCTGTGTGTATGTGTGTGTGTGTTACAGATGTTAATATAAACCGTTTAACCGTTAACCGACAATAAGAATTTGGACTGATTACTACTGTCAGTTAAACAATTTTTAAAAATGTGTGTGTGTGTGTGTGTGTGTATGATGAGATGAGATACACCGCTCATCGGACACTAATCCTCTCGACTGGTGGGAAGCGAATCAGATGTGCTTCCTGAGGCTGGCCGCTCTAGCAGGTGCTATCTGTGCATTCCTGGGACATCGGTATCATCCGTCTCACAGTTAACAGACTGACAGCAGATGAACCCACAGCATGTCCACATGTTGCTATTTCTGAACAAACACCAGTAGACAAGCTGTCCGCCATGCTGAGGACGGAGGGTTAGACCTGCCCTGTTTCTTTTTATTTTGAGCTCTGAAGATGCAACTACCAGTTTTTTTTGTTTTTTTGGGGGTGGGGTTGGGTGGGGAGGGGTGTTCCTTACAGTGCTCTCAGCGCTCTTTAAACTGTTTAACATCAGAAAGTCTGGCTGTGATTTGCTATTTTAAGTTATGAAATATTTTCCTCCACTATTAAAGCCGGTTCTGCACATGTAAAAATGAACCCCTTCTTATGAAGAAAAAACATTTGTATTGGTATTTTTTTTAATGGGTCACAGACACTCGTCCATTCTAAATGATACATTTTGATCTTGTCGGTTAACGGTTAATGGTTGTTTAACGGGCATCGGCTATCGTCAGAAAAAAATCAAAATGAGGCCTCCCTAATGTGTGTACTTGTATGATACATTGTAAGGGCAGGTTTGACTTTTAGACCTTTGGAGTGAGGACATTGGTTGGTTGCTGTTTGAGGGTTTAGACTTGGTTTTAGGGTTCGGGTTAGAATCAGGTTTACAGTGTATGAAATCCTTTGAATTCATTTTCCTCATCAATCTACACTCAATATCCCATAATGACAAAGTGACGGAATTTTTAGAAATTTTTGCAAATTTATTAAAAAGGAAAAACTAAAATACATCTTCAGACCCTTCACTTCACATGACGTGACGCTTATAACTGAGACCATTAGTTGAATTCTTTCTTCTCACAGTCCTCAGGAGGCTTTCAGATCAGTGGAGCGCTGCAGTTCTGTGTCAATGTAATATTTCCATTTTTTTTCTTTTTCATAAATTTGCAATGTTATGATATTTTTATTGTCACATACTGTTATGGTCTCAGCACAAACGGTGCAGAGCGTTGCTTTTCCCTGTTGAAATCATTGTTACACATGTCACACTGTCGAGCAGAATGTAACCTTAGACAGACAAGTCAGCAGTAAAGATCTGAAAGCCATGCACCAGGTTTCACAGGACACAATGAGAAAAACAGGAAGTCAGGCAGAGTGCCCGCGGCGCTCACGCGGTTCCAATCCGTCCCGTGGCCACTTGCTGCATGTCCCCTCTCTCCTTCCCTGACTCTCCTGTCTCTGTCACCGCAGCTATCCGATACAAGGCAAAAAAATGCCAAGAAAAAAAATCTTAAATAATAAACAATAAGTACTTTGAAATATTTAATATAATTAATTTAATACACTGGGAATTTTTATATTAGGTCTTAAAAATGTAAAGGAAAATAAAAAATATTACAACAGCTGCTTTGTTTTTGGAAAAGTGTTTTTTTTTGTTCTGACACAAGGTAATGATAGATTTCGACATTGCCCCCGTCCTCAGGTCGCAGGGGATCGCTGGTGCTTTGATGAGCATGGAAATGATGTGTCATATGCTGTGACTTTCACAGCCACCTCATCTCAACACAGCTGAACACCTACGGTAAGCGTCTTCATTCATCATCATTCATCATCACCACCACATGCTAAGAGAATATGTTGGTATGAAGGATGCGTTTGATCCTCAGTGAGTTCAGAGACTGGAGCAGTGAAGCTGTTTCAGTTTGTCACTCGTATGGTCTGTCATTAGGGAAGGTTTTATTCAATTCTACATTTTACATAGAGACAAGTTGAATTCCAAGGTTTCCTGGTTCAAGTCCCACTGTTGTCAGAAACTTGAGGCGTGTTCATGATATATTCCTGAAAAGTTTTATTTTTTATCATTAGAATCAAATAACTGTTTACCGCATCTAATTGATTATTAACATTTATAAGTGATGATATTTATATTTCTGTAGTGAATATTTGAAATGACAGTTTTATCCACAACACCAAAATAACAAAGGAGAAGCAGATACCTTCGATCTTCAGTTCAGGACAATTATAGTGAGTTTGATTCTCCGTTCATTCATTCAAAAGTGAACTAGAACAGGAACGTTGGAGTTTTATAGGCTGATCCTGTGTGATGATTGATGCTTAATCTCTTCACTGCTGCTCCATATACAGAACTAGCACTTGATCATTTTTTGCAACATCTAACCAGGCCTGAGATGTAGCTGGAGCATTGCATCTTCAAATTACAAAGAAAGAAAATACAGTGACTAAAATTTTCCACTCAAATTTTTATTCGACTGAAATGGTAAAACACAAAGCTTAACAACAACGTAATATTTAATTCCATTCCTACAGCTTACAGTTTCTCTACAGAAAACTCTAGACAATAACAGAGAACTAATACAAGAACTACATACAGAAATAAAAGTGTCATGTCTCTGGGGGAGAGCAGTTGACATTGCCTGCTCCTTGAGAACTTCTCTAGCAGAGGGCTCAGTACACAATGCCTTGTATTGGTCTGTCCTGAAAGCTGCCTGCTTTCTTGCATCTGTTGCTGCAGTACAAGAACAGAGGAGGGGCGGAGGAGAGGCTGACACACCAGGAGGACCTGAGGTGCCACTGGAGCCAGCATCACCAGCTGAGGGCCCGAGGGTGGAGCAGGTAGGAGCTGCCACGGAAGACGCAGCGTTCATTCCGATGGTTGTTGTCAATGGGCGAACACCTTTCTTCTTCACCTGCGCTGCCACAGTTTCTGCCGGGCAGGCGGTACGTGGTGAGCAGGCTCAGACGGGCAGTGCCACGGGCGTGGGGGGGACACACATAAGCAGGGGTAGAAGGATCAGCTGCCACAGACAAGTGGTTGGTGCATCACCACGTGTCGTCCTGCATCTACACCCTCTTGGTGTGGTGTGGCTCAGGTCCACCGGCTGCAGGGGTGGTCTGCTGCATAACTGCCCCCATAGGTCGAATGTTCCTGATAGTTCTTCATGACTGTCTCAATACGGTGCGCCAGCAATCTGGCCATCTGGCCAAGAGAGGCGGTGGTCGTGTCTCCTCAACAGTCATCCACCCCTGGAGGTGAAACTACCTGCCTTCTCTTTTAGGAGACCTGACTGTGTTCAGTCGCTCTGGTGTATGGCAACGAAACACAAAACTCCACCCACCGCCTCTTGCCCCAGTGGCCAGCATTGCCTGCCCACCTGATTGAGGACAGTCATGAAGAACTACAGGAAACATTCGGGACCTATTGCGAGGCAGTTATGCAGCAGACCACCCTGCAGCCGGTGGACCTGAGCCAACACCACACCAAGTGGTGTAGATGCAGGACGACACTGGTGGTGATGCACCACCACTTGTCTGTGGCAGCTGATCTCTACCCCCCTGCGTATGTGTTGCCCCCCCCCCGGTGCACTGCCCAGACTGAAGCCCTGCTCACCAGTTACCGCCTGCCCGGCAGAACTGTGGGCCAGCGCAGGTGAGAAGAAAGGTGTCGCCATGACAACACCATCGGAAATGAAGCTGCGTCCTCCGTGGCAAGCTCCTCCCTGGCTCCACCCTGCGGGCCCTCAGCTGGTGTGATGCTGGCTCCAGTGGCCCTCAGGCCCTGGCTGTCAGCCTCTCCTCCGCCCCTCCTCCTGTTCTTGTACTGCACAACAGCATGCAAGAAATGCAGGGCAGTTCAGGACAGACCCAATACAAGGCATTGTGTACTGCCCCTCTGTAGAGGACGTTTCTCAAGGAGGCAGCAGGATTGCAAAAAACCCTCCTCCCAGAGGACATGACACTTTTATTTCTCCGTATGCATAGTCTTGTTATATGTTTCTCTCTGTTATTAGGTCTAGAGTTTCTGTAGAGAAAACTGTACGTAGGAAAATGGAATTAAAATATTACGTTTGTTGTTACTTGTGTTTTACTTTCAGTCGAATAAAATTTGAGTGGAACTTTTAGTCACTGTAATTGTCTTTTTTTGTTAATTGAATGATGCAATGCTCCAAGCTACATCTCAGGCCTGGTTAGAGTTGTTTGCAAAAATGATCAAGTGCTAGTTCTGTATATGGAAGCAGCAGTGAAGAGATTAAACATCAAATCACACAGGATCACTATAAAAACCTCCAGTTCCTGTTCTTAGTTACTGTTGAATGAATGAACGGAATCACTCACTATAATGTCTGACTGAAGATTCGAAGTATCTGCTTCTCCTTTGTTATTTTGTGTTGTGGATAAAAAATGTCATTTAAATATTCACTACAGAAATATAAATACATCACCTTATATAATGTAATAATCAATAATGCGTAAACAAGTTAAATTTGATTTCTAATGATAAAAAATAAACTTTTCAGGATAATCATTGGAACACCTCAGTTTCTGAACAACAGTTGGGACTTGAACAGGAACCTGGAATCAAACTTTCTCTTATGTAAAATGTAGAATAGAATAAACTTTCCCTAATGACAGAATACGCTAGTTGACAAACTGAACAGCTTCACTGCTCCACGTTCTGCACTCTACTGCGAGGATCAAACCATCCTTCATAAACATATTCTCTCATGTGGTGGTGATGATGATATGATGATGAGACGCTTTCCGTTAGGTGTTCAGCTGTGTTGAGATGAGGTGGCTGTTGAAAGTCACAGCATATGGACACATCATTCCATGCTCATCAAAGCACAGGATCCCTGCGACCTGAGGACTCAGGGGGCAATGTCGAAATCTATCATTACCAACTTGTGTCAGAACAAAAAAAAAACACTTTCCAAAACAAAGCAGCTTGTTGTATATGTTTATTTTCTTTAACATTTTTAAGACCTAAATAAAAATCCCAGTGTATTAAATTAATTATATTAAATATTTTCAAATGACTTTATTGTTTATTATTTAGATTTTTTTTTTTCTTGCAATTTTTTTTTTCCTTGTATCGGATAGCTGCGGTTTGACAGAGACAGCGAGAGTCAGGGAAGGGAAGAGAGGGACATCAGCAATTGGGCCCACGGGACGGATTGGGAACCGGTGAGCCGCCGGTTGGCAACTCTCTGCCTGACTCCTGTTTTTCCATTGTGTCCTGTGAAACCTGGTGCATGGCTTTCAGATCTCTTACTGAACTGACTTTGTCTGTCTAAAGGTTACATCTTGCTCGACAGATATGTGACAGTGATGTAAACAATGATTTCACAGGGAAAAGCAACGCTCTGCACACGTTGTGACTAGACCATACAGTATGCTGACAATAACAATATCATACATTGCAATTTATGAAAAAGAAAAAAATGGAATGACTTACATTGACACCACAGAACATGCAGCGCTCCACTGATCTGGAAAGCCTCCTGAGGAACTGCTGAGAAGAAAGATGTCAAACATAACTTGTCCAGTTAAAGCGTCACGTCATGTGTAGGTGGAAGGGCTGAAAGATGTATTTAGTTTTATTTCCTTATTTAATAAAATTTGCCAAAAATTTCTAAAATTCCAGTCACTTTGTCATTATGGGATATTGAGTGTAGATGATAGAGGGAAATGAATTCAAGGATTTCATACACTGTAAACCTGAATTCTACCCGAACCCTAAAACCAAGTCTTAAACCCTCAAACGCAACCAACCATGTCCTCACTCCAAAGGTCTAATCAACCTGCCCTTACAATGTATTCTATACAAAGTACACACATTTAGGGAGCCTCATTTGAATTTTTTTTCTGACCGATAGCCGACATGCCCTTAAAACAACCATTAACCGTTAACCGACAAGCTCAAAATGTATCATTTAGAATGGACGAGTGTCTGTGACCCATTAAAAAAAATTACCAATACAAATGTTTTTTCTTCATAAGAAGGGGTCATTTTACTAGTGTGCAGAAACCCGGTTAATAGTGAGGGAAAATATATTCATAACTTAAAATAGCAAATCACAGCCAGACTTTCGCTGATGTATAAACAGTTTAAGAGCTCTGAGAGCACTGTAAGGAACCCCCCCTCCCACCACCCCACCCCCCAAAAAAACAAAAAAACTGGTAGTTGCATCTTCAGAGCTCAAAATAAAAAGAAACAGGGCAGGGTCTTACCTCCGTCCTCAGCATGGCGGACAGCTTTCTTACTGGTGTTTGTTCAAGAAATAGCAACATGTGGACATGCTGTGGGGTTCATTTGCTGTCAGTCTGTTAACTGTGAGACCGGATGTACCGATGTCCCAGGAATGCCACAGATTAGCACCTGCCTAGAGCGGCAAGCCTCAGAGAGCACATCTGAATTCGCTTGCCCAACCAGTCGAGAGGATTAGTTCCGCATGAGCGATCATCCTCATACAACAACACACACACACACACACAACATTTTTTAAAAATTGTTATAACTGACAGTAGTAATCAGTCAAATTCGTATTGTCGGAAACGGTTAAACGGGTTATTATTAAACATCTGTAAACACACACACACATACACACAGATATACGTGTATGTGTGTGGTATATTATATATCTCCCTTCTCGGACACCCTGAGAAGCTTCAAATGTGCAGGAACGAGCCCGGGATGATGTCAGAAGCTCATCATGGGCGCAGCAGCTCCTGGCTGGGCTGAATGAAGACGCCCTCCATGCGCGCCACCAGTTGTGCTGGTTGGAAGGAGTCATGCACGTGGCACCTCCCGCTGGCCGCGATGGAGTGGCCGTACTGTTCGCCCGTCACGCCTCAGGAAGACGATCCAGTGCCCACGTGTTTGGAAGCGCACGGTTTCGTTCGCGCTCCCAGTGGACGCCGTCACCACTGCACTTCCACACATACCAGGTCATCAACCCTCGCCGTTCTCTCGAAGGCGGCTAGACCTCCTGCAGAGACACAGAGAAGAAAAAAGAAAAACATCTGGTAGAGTGGTTATTCTTGCTACCGTGAATGTATCCCTACAAGCAAGCCTGTCACATCCCTCAAACGAGTGAGTGTTGTGTGCCACTGCCTGACTGGTTGTTTAGACAGGGGTGAGCTGAAGTGGTGTGTGTGGCAGGTTTGGGCCAGTCTTCATTGTGTTGTGATGCGGATGGCCTGACCAACATTTGATGATGCTCCGCGCTGACATGGACGGTTGGGCTTTCCACGGCATCTGCCAGTAACTGTTGGCATCGTCTGCGTTTTCCACTCAGTTACAGACTGCTGTCCACTGGCCTACACACCACCACACACACACCACACACACACAGTTGATGACAAGATTCTCAGTTGAGCTCCATAACGGGAAAGAAGTTTGCTATTGTCAGTTGCTGAAGGTTAGATGAAGCATAGACGCTGAACCGTTAAAAACGCATTCTGCTGCATGTATGCTTCCAGTTTATGCTGGATCTATTCTGATGGCGGCCCGGTCTTTAATGGCTACAGGAAACTGTTGTACGACTCTGATCTAAGAAGAATCTGATGTGTGTTTGTTCTTTTCGGTTATGTGTTTATTGACAACGGTGAAGTAGGCTGACAGTTTGATTCAGCTAGTTTGCAGATTCTATTTCGTTCACTCTGTCCCTGCAGACATCGGGCTGAGTTAGGAGCATTAGTGGGATGCCCTTGCCCTGCTTGTTTGGAGGCATCCGGCACTGGACAGTCCACAGCTGTGTCTTGGGGATGATGACAGCCTCGCAGGTTCATAGGGGTGCTTCATTATTCGTTCTCACTTCTTGGGGGGCCACTGATGATCTGGGCCCCTGGTATTGACACTTTGCCCATGTGGTAATTAAGCTTTGTTTGTATTTCTCCATAGTGCCAAGTATGGAAATTGATATGGAAAATAGAGTATTGGTAATAGCGTGCAGCAGGGATGGCTCCTCCACAAAAAGCCAAGGGAATTCTCCACTGAGAGTCCTCTGCAGCCTCTGATGATACATCTGATAAATAGTTAAGTTTGTTAAATTTGCCAACAAGGAGTAAAAGTGAAGGTTTTTACTTTTATACTTTTATTTTAACGCTCTGCCTGCTTGAGAATTCAATTGTACAGCCAAAGGTGCACAATTGATTGAAATATATGTTGAGATCAATACAGCTAAGTGCAATATCCAAATCACAGGGAGAACAACTGCCAGTTGTTTTTTTTTCTTTTGGATGAAAGGTAAAATGTGTCACATTGTTGTGCACTGTTAGCACCATAAGCATTCGTGATGCTACCAGAAGATGCCCCCGGCCACAGATCATATCCTCCAGATTGTAAAGGACGGTTTGTTCGGTACAAGACCGAGAAAGAAATCACATTCATCAACATTTTAAATTTCGTTCGTAAAACTGAAAATTGAAAACGCCGACCATTCCAACTGAAATCAACATCATCTGCCAAAAATAATTTCCGATTTTCCATCCTTTGAACGAAACAGACCAAGCAGCGACCAAAAGACCAACGGAAGCCGTCTTCAGGGTTGCTGTCTGATCGACTGGATGCTGGCTAAAGCAACTCGATTCACAAATCGTATTTGAGAACTAGATTCAAAACCTCATGGTGCCGTTGGTGCACCTGATTATTTAACATTCAAAATTTATCTCCACCTTGTTTGTGTGAGGCATCCTTCACTGCGGCCATCGGACATCAGACCCAGTGACACGTTAGCTCTTCTTCCTGTGTAGCTCAGAGGCACCGAGGACTGATGCGAATTCAGACTTTTCCTGTGTCACTTTCAGGCCCTCGAGTACATGTACACTCCTCTTATCACCATCTTAGTAGGCGTTAGCGGATGTGGAAAGATTCATGTGTCGTTGAATAATTGTCCACAGTTCTGCTTCTCCAGCCCACTGGACCATCCTCTGCTTGAGTAGGCAACGAGGGGTGCTGAAGGGCGCCTACGACCCCCTGTGGTGTGTTATACTCCGGGCTTCCTAAACCTCAGTTTACCTGCCGGTGGTTCCGTAACTGAAAGCTTCAGGACTTAGACTCCAAATGTTTTGATGTCCCTTTTATAAAAAACCTGACTGACCTTAGAAATAGAGGAACTGAGAACTGCAAAAATACACAGTAAAACATGCTCAGGCAAAGCACTGTACTGCAGTTACCACTAACTATTTTCAGTTGCATGGCATTGGTATTTCTTGCACTGTGTATATTCTAACCTCTCAACAGATCACTGTCCTGTCACTTTAAAACACTGTATCTAAACGATATACAAGCCTATGGAAAACAGAAGAGCTTGAGATTTAGAGCATGGTGTATCCAAAAAAAAATAAATTACTATACTGAAAAAATTGTTTGGCATTTGATGCAAATACTTGATTTTTAGATGCTTTTACAGTATGATATTTTCAGATTTGTGGCACTTTGTATTTTGTGTGCAATTTATGGATTTGTGTGAAGAGTTTTGACAAAATGAGACCTAGTTTTGAAAATGTGTGAAAGCAGTTGAAAAAAAAACTGTATCTGTGGGTTGATACAAAGGAAGCTTGTACAAATACAACAAGAAATGTTAATGTGTGTGGGGAAATGATGAACTGTTCTGAGATCTGCATTTAAGAGAAGTGAGAAAGCTGTTTCTCATGAGTGAATTGCATCAAAGCGATTGAGAAAAAACTTTAATTTTTATAACGGGCTTTACTTCAAACACTGAGGAAACAAAACATAAAATTTATTTCAATCAATGTCAGAGGCGGAAATATGGAGAAAGTATGTGTTAAAATGTGCTCATGCGTAAAGATGACACACTTGGTTCTCTGGACTCAAATTTTAAATGGTTACTAAGTTGCTATCACGCATCGGGAAAACGTGATGCCAGACTATATTTATAGAAATGACAATTTCACCGTTTTCTGTTTGCCAGGCAAAAATAAAACCTCTCAACAAATGACTCAATACATTTCACAAATACATACAATTTCTTCTGAATTTCGGCGCAGGATAATGCTGAAGAATATCCATGTCGTTTAAATTTCAAGTTATATCATTCGTTCACCTGCCACCGCGCTGCTCCATCACGTTAAGCCTACACCCTCCTGGACTCCCTGTTTATTCCGGTGTGTACGCAGATGAGCAGGGCAGCTTCACTTTGAATTGTCTATTTTTTTAAATATAAATTTTTACACGCAGTTCTTATATAACAATCTACAGACGTCTGGATAGAAGCAGCTGTAGATCCACGGGCTGTCTGAGGGAAGTTACCTGAGCCGTATTTGACATCGTGGGAGTGCAGGCGGACGTTGTGTCTGGTGTTGAGCAGCTTGACCAGCGAGCCGCACGTCACGTAGTTGAGCTCCGACTCTCTCCCTTCACAGTTTGACCACAGCAGCAGAAACAGCAGCGACCTGACAAACATATGGAGCACAGCAGCTACCTCCATTTTATCTCTCTGTTCTCATGACCGGTACAACACAAATACAGTACACTTTCAAACGTTACTGCTGCCTGCAACCAATCACAGCTTGACAAGTCCTAACATAAGGAAGTAAATGTCAACGTGTGATTGGTTGGTAGATATTCGTTCCTTTTTTTTTTCTTTCATCTTTATTGATTGTAGAAATACAGATTTCAGACAAAACATACACATACATAGGCCTACATGTATACAAACAGAAATACATATATCAATCAAATAGAAAAACCAATCAAATGACATGAAACACAAAAAAGTGGACGTAATAAACTCCTCACGTTTCAATCTGTACAAACGCTGTCACGACTAGCCAAAGTGACCTCAACCACAGCAAGACATGTATACACACATATTCATTCATTTGTTGGTTGTAAGTGTTTCTATGTATATATTACTGTAAATTCAATTACAGTAATTATGTAACATAGCCCATAACCCAGTAAAACATTGTTTCATCTGCCATCAGCACACCTGTGCAGGTAAGCTGCTGCTTCTATTTAAGGCAGCATTTTGCAGCTGCTTTGTGTCAGACCCAGGGACTGCGGAGGAGAGGAACATCTGATGATGGTGACGCTGGTTGAACAAGATGAGTATGAATAAACTGACCTGAATTGATTAAGCTGTTATGTGGTGTGTTTCTTTGGGATTTGTGTAAAGTTTTGATTGTGGTTTTGATGTGGTGCGTGCACTCACCACAAGGACAGAGGGGAATTATGTGTCTGGATGACCATGTAGAGTGTGTATTACTGAGTGTCCTCTTTACCATGTGCCACCCATAATCAGTGACGAGATCTTCGTCACACGAGCCCAATGGAAGACAGAAGAGCTTTAGATTTATGGTTCATCGAAAAATCTTCTATACTGAAAAAAGTGTTTGGCTGTGTTTACAGTGTGATATTTTCAAAGCAGTTGTTTCATTTTGCAAATTTGTGGAACTTTGCTTTTTTTTCTGCGTGAAGTTTGGATTTGTTTTGTAGAGTTTTGAAAAAATGAGACCTAGTTTAGAAAATGTGTGAAAGCAGTAAATCCACACAATACAACTGCTGTAACTGAGGAAAGCACAAATGATGAACATGGAACTATACATCCGAAAATAGAGTAGAAGAGAAATACGCAGTCAAACTTAGAACATAGCATCAATTAGAGTGGAGTAAATTCACACCACGTACTGTGTGTGTGTGTGTGTGTGTGTGTGTGAGAGTGAGACCTGCCTTGCTTTTTCATACATATTTGAAGAATGTTTATAATGATTTGATTGAAAACACTGATGCTGCAGGACAGTATCAGAGTGAGTGAGAGGTCTGTCATTCTGAGTCTGATGAGAAATGCATCAACACTGAGAAAGCGTCTTCAGTAGTGAACTATGTGTGGATACAAAGGAAACCTGTACAAACACAGTGAGAAATGCTAATGATGAACTGTTTTGAGAACTGCATTAAGAGTGGTGACAATGATGTTTCTGATGTGTGAATTGCATTAAAGTGATTGAGGAAAAAATGTAATGTGTTGTGTTTGTCCAAGTGCCCACTAGATGGCACTATTAGAGCACAAATGGAAACCCTTATTCAGTAAACAGTGGAAAAAGAGTTTGTGGTTCTTATTTGATTTCAGTGTAAACTGTAAAGATCCACATACTTTGATTTAGTGCAGCCAACGAGTATTTTAAATGTCATTGTGGTGTGGGGTTGTCTATTGACACATTAATAATTAAGTATGGTCATTTGGGATGTAATGGACAGCAGATGATCTTTGTGTCTGAGCCTGGTCTTGATCAGCTGACTCAGGTGAGACAACAACATAAAGGGGGTGGGGCTGAGCAAACCAGTGAGTGTTGTACCAAAATGTTGCTGTAAGAACTGGAACCCGGGAAGTCAGATGTGTGAGGAGGTGGGGAACTGGTCAGACTGGCCAGGTGAGTTTCACCTGTTAGAGAACAAAAGGAGGGAGACAGACAGTGTTTCTCTTCCACTGAGAAAAACAGACGGAGGATTATTAGCAGGTAAGACAGCCTCCATATATTCAATTATTGTGTCACTTTTAATGATGAACATGAAGCATTTGTTGTGTGTGATTCTCAACATAAATTGCAGTGCTTTTTAAAAAAAAAAAAAAAAATTATTCATTTATTTTTCATTTTATCCAATTCTTCTGGTTTCGTGTGGAAGTGGCTCCATGCAGAGATGTCTGTTCTCTACAGTTCAGGTGCTAAAGTTTTAACACATGCTAACATCTCGTCAGGCTTTTTACAACTTCAGAAAGCATTTGGACAAATTATTTCACGTGAAGGCAATATATACCGGTCAGCAGACCGTTAAATGTAGTGAAGTTACAACTTTAAACACAATCTATATTAACTCATAAATAACATACAAATAACTGTATTGTTCTTGTCCATATGGAAAACATCATTCAAACATCATCATTCAATCATTCATAGTATCGGCTGGAAAAAGTATGTGAACCCCTCAGCTAATGGAATCAAAACTAAACTATTAAGTTTATAAAAAAGCACCTTCACACTGACACTTCTCAAAACTACTGGGAAAATGTTTAATGCAATGATGAGACTAAGTTTTGATCGTTTGGGAAGAACATGCAGCACTATGTATGGTGTAAAAAAAAGCACTGCATACTAACATGAAAACATCATCTCAACATGATGTACGGTAGGGGGAGCATCGCGATCTGGGGCCGCTTTAGGCCTGAACAGCTCGCCATCATCAAAGTACATCTACTACAAAATGAATTCAAACAAAGAAAGTTCACCTTCTGGAGTGGCCCAGTCAGAGCCTGGACCTTAATCAGGCAGAGACGCTGTGGGCTGAGCTGAAGGGAGCTCACACCATGGCTGAGGAAGGAAGAATGGTCCAAAACGGTGCAGGTCTGATCAGCAGAGTTATGAAATCCAAGTGTTCACTTACTTTTTCCACAAGCACTGTGAATGAATGTCTAACAAAGACATGAAGGATTATGATCGTTTGTGTGATATCAGCTAAGGAACACTTGGTTTGTCTACATTTCTGACTTAGATAAAGAACAGATCACGATTATGACCAGTCAGTGCAGAAAACCAGGTCATTGCAATGGTTCACATACAGTACTTCTTCCTGCTACTGTATACTAACCTGTATATAAACCAGTATATATTGGCTGGTTGGAAAAAACAAAACCACTGGAAGTTTTAACGAGCATTTCTCAAATTCAGTCAAAAAAGTATCAGTTAAAATAACCCTACTGTTTGAAATAGCTGTATCATTGAAACACAACTGAACTAAAGGTAAACTAAGATAATGAATAAAAAATACTGGAGGATGACAATAATTAGCAAGGCCATGGTAATCATTGGATGAAGGCAGCACTAAATCATCCCAGCAGAGCTTGGTTCATTACACTGCACTGTCACTGTGAAGCTGCCTGAAAAGGAAACAAAAAATAAGCCAAACTGTCAAGAGAAGAAATGTTGCTGCTGGTCGACAATATCTGTTCATCAGAGAAAAAGCATCATAAGGAGGATTTTGTAGCGCAAGTAAAGACAACGAAGAGACACCAAAGCCAGCTTTATTCTTGCTGTCTGCACCTTTTTAAAGGTGTTAAATGTTAGTTTTTCTGTTGCTACATAGCTAACGTTAGCATTAACAGCTGTTTACTTATCAGTCTAGAAGAAATGTTGTGAGTTCATCATCAAACTTCATTCCTTTCCTCACCGACAGCTGTCTACAAACAAACACCGATGTTAAAAGAATGGCTGGGGTTATTTGAGGCGGGGTTGTGTGGGGCACTTCTCCATCGTCAGTGTATTACCTGCAGTAGATCTGACTCAGTGGCTTCCCAGTTTGGAGAAGCAGCAGGAGTAAGAGCAACGTACTGCTGTCGATGGGGTCAGCTGGAAAAACTGGCCAGATTTCTGCAATGAAAACCTGGGCCATTTCCAGTTGGATGGCTTCATGTATTATGACCATGATAACTGTTGTACTGGGGCCGACTGTTAAAACTGGGGCAAAGACCGACTTAACTGATAAGAATGAACTTTTTCTCTTTTCTTCACGTCTTCCTTCTCTTTACCTTTCCACTTAATTCTTCACTTCTTCCTTCATTGTTTTTACTCCCTTAATTTTTCCTTCTCCTGCCCAGCCTTTAATAATATTTAGTACGTCATTGGATAAAATACTTTAGTTAACAGATTTAGTATTTTATTGTTTAGAATAACAAATCGGCAGCTCTGTAATCATTTTTTTTTTTTACCTCTCTTCCTCCTTCATTCTTCCTCTCCACTCTCCCTACAGGGATGAAAGCAAATGTAAATCTTCTGGCGGTCCACATTAGCCCTCACACCTGATAAACAGGTAGTATGATTACGATGGGAGAAGGCCCATAACCCCACCGTCTGATCACCGTCTGATCACCCCACTTTAACTGTAGACCATCTGTTGACAGGAGACTGTTTGAATTCTCTGTGTTTCTCTTTGAAGCGGACACAAAGTCCAGGTCCTGATGTCTTCAGAAGGAGTTGCTTCTGTCACCAGGTTCGACCGGGTGCGGGAGATCCCATACTATGACCAGGTCCCTGTTGGCTCCGGAGGGTGGGACCAGGATCTCCCCCCGCCACCAGCACCTATGCATGGAAAAATGCAGGCTGTCAGCTTAGACCCCCTTCCCCCTCCCCCTCTACCTGAACAGCCAGCTGTTGGGCTTGAATCTTTCAACCCCCCCAGCGATGATGAGGACAACTATGACAATGAGGATCTTAAGCCAGTCCACCGCTTCGTCCCCGACTCTGTCAAGAAGTTCTTCCGTGGCAGTAGCAGTAAGCGTGGCAGCAAGGGCTGGTCCATCCCGCCACCTCTACCTGCCCCTCACTCACCTGCCCCCTCGTCCAGGAAGAGTGCCATCTGTCACACCACTGTAGGGGTCCCCTGCTCACCCCCCCACTCTGCCCCTCCATCTCCGTCCCTTCCCGGCTCCTATTTGGACCCGTACGGCGGCTCTGGGGGCAGCTACACCACTCAGAAGGAGCAGGACGGACTGCTCCTGGGCGCCGAAGCCCTCAACTCTGCCTCTGTAGTGCCCAGCAACCTGTCTGCCCTGACCTATCAGGAGCGGGTGGAGGAGTATCACCAGCGCTACGCCTACATGAAGTCCTGGGCTGGCCTGCTGAGGATCCTGGGGTGTGTGCAGCTGCTGCTTGGAGCAGCTGTGTTCGCCTGCGTCTGTGCTTATGTTCATAAAGACAACGAGTGGTTCAATATGTATGGATACTCCAAGCCAGAACTGTTTGGGGGGCTCGGTGGAGGTGTTGGTGGATATGGATATGGGGGCAGTTACACAGGCCCCAAGACTCCTTTTGTCCTGGTGGTGGCTGGTCTTGCCTGGATAGTGACTGTTATAATGGTTGTTCTGGGGATGACCATATACTACAGAGCCATCCTTCTAGACTCTTCCTGGTGGCCGCTCACAGAGTGCTCCATCAACCTGGTCCTGGCAGTGCTTTATATAGCAGCAGGGGTGGTGTACGTGAGGGACACCACTCGAGGTGGACTCTGCAACATACCGGTCTTCAATAATGGACTAAACGGAGCGTTCTGTCGCACCGAGGCTGGACAGACAGCAGCCATCATCTTCCTCTTCTTCAACATGGTGCTGTACTTCATCAGCGCAGGAGTGTGTCTGAAGCTGTGGAGGCATGAAGCTGCAAGGATGAGGAAGGAGGGGCTGATACAAGAGGTCTGACACACACACACACACACACACACACACACCCACACACACACACACACCCACACACACACACACACCCACACACACACACACACCCACACACACACACACACGCTCTCCTTTTGTGACTAGGTCAAAACCAACCTTTAATCCAGTATTATCACAGCTGGTGCAGCAGAGAGGAAGAGTCGAGCAAAGCAGCATCGTCTGTGGAAACTGTGGAATCAAACTTTGGTTGAATGAAAGTCAAAATTTTGATTCTTGTGATTAAACAGCTTACTGCTGACTGCATACAGTTAACGCTGAAGACTTTCTCGCTGTTTAAGTTAAGTGATCTCAAACCAGACCAGATGGGGCCAGAAGTTATTGTTGCATCTGGGCTGTACTTTTTAGATATGAGTTTTAAGAAAAATAGGAGCATGAGATTCATTTTTAATTTTTAATTTCTTTATTTCACTTTTAACATGACAATACCACTCCGCTCCTCCCACCCCTCCCTCTCTTTGATCAGCTACACAATGCTCCATAAGTACATATTTGCAGGTGGTAAGATATGTGTTCAACATGTACTTGACATTTTAAAAGACACAAATAGAGAGCTCGCTCGCCCGACTCAGCCACAGTCATGTTTTTCAGCAGCTAACACTAGCGTCAAGTCTCGTGGCGAGAGGAGTAGTAGACCAGATTGATGAACAGTCTGATTGTTGGAAGGGGGCAGCTTGCATTGCTGTCAGGCTGTTGAATGAGTCTGCGTCACAAAAACCATTGACAATATTTTGAAATATTTTATTTCAAATTATTAGAAATAAAATACTAGAAAAAGTTACATAGTGTAGCTTTAACATGTAGCGTTCTGAATCTGACAATACAACCTGACAACATGAACAATTACAGCATCACACCAACATGTCTCTTTGTAAACCTGAAGGAATGATTGACAGTTTAATGTGACTGCCTGGTCTCAGCTGCAGACCCAGTGTAAACTGCCCCTCCCTGGGAATACAATCTCACTGGTGTTAATCTACTGAACACACAGAGCAGTGTCAGGGACAGTTCACTGAACTGTATTTAACTAAACAAAAGAAAGATTTAAAGCAGCCTCACTGAGAGAAAACCACAGACATTCATCCTCCTGACACCTTTTCAAATTCTCTACACTCTAACACAAGGTAGTTTTGATAATATGCTACAGTAAATTTCATTATGAGGAATCTCAGTGTGCTTTACACTGAGGTGCATACAGCCTCAGATGACACTGTGTGTAACAGAAGAATGTGATGAATTACTACAGAACCAGCTGAAGACAGAGAAGAACCCGTACACAAAAGAATATTAAAATAATATGTGTCTACTTGTCTCAAAGACTGCTGCAGGGTTGAATCATGCATGTTAATTTTTCATGTTTTTGACCATTTTCTGAAACATACCAAAGATTTTAGATATTGATTTTTTACTACCTTCTAGTCAGCGACTGGTTTACGTCAGTAAGTATTAAAAATTGCCTTGCACACAGTTGCTTTACAGACAAAGTCTAATGACCGGTGGTGAGTAGGGCTGCACAATATTTTTCAGTATTGTCATGGCGATGTGAAGATGCCACATACTCATATCGCAAGATGTGGCAAATGAACTCAAACATGTCATGTCTCAGTTTTTTTGCTGCCTGATACAAAAGGAAAACTCTCACGGTTGTCACTGTCACATGGCCGAGAGTCTGACACAACATCAGCACAGTTTTGTTGCTAGTGAGTGACATACAGGCCAACCACCAACCACCAATCACAGTCATTCTTGATAAGCTTATCAAACAATCAAAGAAGGCCACGCCCCCACTAGTCATGGACCACAACCCAAAAATGAGTGAGGAACAGGAGAAACATATAACATAACATAACATAACATATATTTTTTTTGCAATAGCGTGCAGCCCTACTAGTAACTGGTCTATAACAATCATCACTGGATTGTTTGTGAGCACTGTGAACATGTAAGGACTCACTCTCCATCTCCTCTTCCCATCTCAATAAACCCAGATGAAAACTAGTGGATCATCAGTCCCTCTTTCTATAGTAAGTATCAGGCATCACTTCTTCATCTCCTTGTAGTCACTGAATTGCAGAGAGTGTAGAGGAAGTGACCACATGACTTTTTCATCTGCTGTAGCTGGGTTCAGCCTCCAGGGCCTCAGAGCAGACTCCTCTCCCCACCGTCCAGCCGGACATCATGGATAACCCCAACAACTCTGCACCTGCTCCTCTGATGGTGCTGGCGCCAGAGATCCGCCAAGGCCACATACCAGCCGGACACATCCCCAAACCTGTTGTTATAGCAGATTATGTGGCGTGAGTATTATGTTCATGTTAAATTTCACGTTCCTGTTTGACATTCATATGAATTCTGGTAGGAAGGTTCTGAAAAACATCCTTGATTGAAGTTACTGATTTTGTTGTAACGCTCCATTGTGTTCCCCGACTTCAAAATCAAAAGGATTTAAGTCTTCAGACCTTTAATTCAGTACTTTGTGGAAGCAGCAATCACAGCTCCGAGTCTTCTTATTGAAAACTCTACAAGCTGCTCCAGCTGCCACAGTCTCATTCTTCCTGACAGATCCTCTCAGGCTCTGTCAGATTGGACAGGAAGCGTCTGTGAACTGTCACCTTCAGGTCTCTCCACGGTCATGTCAGGTCAGGTCATGTTCACTATGGGGCAGGTTTTTGTTCAAGCACCTCTCTGTATCTGTATCTGTATCTGTATCTAACCAGTTCCCCTGTTCCTGGCACTTCTTTTGGAAGCTGGCTGTCGGAGGGTACCCCCCCCTGCTCACCCCCCGGTTTGGCCCAGACAGAATTGTGAACCTGTCCATGAATCCATTTTAAGCAAACTCAGGGAAAACACAAATATTCACAGCAGTAGTTGTTACATGGACGGCTCAATATGAGACACATTCTGTTGCGGTGTAACGGAGCTGCCAGCCCATGTGTTGTCTTCTGTGCCGTTTCCACAGGAAATACCCCAGCATCCACTCAGAGGAGGAGAGGGACCAGTACAAGGCTGTGTTCAACGACCAGTACGCTGAGTACAAGGAGCTGCACTCTGAGGTTCAGGCTATGGCCAGCAAGTTTGAAGAGATGGACGAGATGATGCAGAACCTTTCCTCCCGGCCCTCCAGCCAAATGGTAAGAATCTCACTCAGCTCCACACAAACAAACAGTGATATACTTTAATACAGAGTGCATAACTATGTCCAGTAACATGCTGGGGTTTTTTTTTTACAGGAGAAGGAGCGGATCAGTGGCATTTTAATGGAATATCAGAGGAAGAAAGCTGTAAGTATTTATGATGAGCTTCTGTTTCTGTGCCAGAGAGTTCATACTCTGATTAAAGGATAATCTTGATTTATTTCAACCTAGCATATTTCCCACAAATGTGCCTATTGTGGCTATTTGCACTTTTCTAGACATTACCAAGAGGGGCTGTGTGTGTGAACTCAAATGTCTGCATCAGTTGACATTAACATGAAACTGATTTTCCCCTGCCACATCCTCGGTACAAAGTCCATGTGGTGTCTGACTGAGCATGAATGGAGCAGGTAATTGGTTGATGTCGATGACATTTCTATCCTGCATCGTGCACCATCTGCCCAGATACCACCACTGGATGTGAACACATCTCACACAGCCTGTTTAGTCCAAAGTCAAAAAAGACACGTTCAAAAATAAAAGAATATATTTAGTTGGTTGATTATCCCAGGGTAAAAATATCCAAAACTTAAAAAGAATGAGACATCTGAGAGTAGCTCTGAATGGTGATCAGATCAGCTGGATGTTTGCATAATGGCTTCAAAACAAGTGTTTGAAATGATTCATGTAAAAATGATAATCATGTTTATGTGGGAAGCTGTAGGAGGCTCAGGCTACGAGTCCTCGTGTCCCTGAATCTCTACAGTGATGTGGTGAGCGTGAAGTTAGTATGACAGGTTGAAATAAACTGGAATTATCCTTTAAGGTCCCTTCTATAAACCCTTGATAGCCCTCGCTGCCCCTGTGCAACAAAAAGACACCCAAACAGACTTTATTTTGACTTGGACCACCTCCCTTTGCATCCAAGATCTCAATTCAAAAGCAATATGGCCAAATCAATTATTATTGTCAGAACTGTCAGTTATTATAGAGTCAGGTGCTAAAGTCATACTGTATGTGGTATGAGGAGTGTTAGTGTCAGTAGAAAACAATTAAAAATTAAAAAAATGAATCAGTCTGGAAGATGTTTGACATCTGATGTAAATCTGAGTACAGAGACAGACATTCTTGTCTTGTATTCTTGAAGATGATACCTTTGTTAGTGTAAAGTTTTGGGACACACCTGGCAGGATTCATCAGAAGGCTTGCTCGATGGCAGGGAGCTGGCAGGTCACAAGAAGCTAGTAGCCACTGAGTCATCCTAACAAAAGCCTTTAGAGTAAAAGAGGTTCATCGGGTAATTCATCAACCAAAAGCAGGTCACAGTACCTGAGTGTTTGAGTCAAGACAGGAATCCTCCATGTTGTCACCTGTGAGTCACACCTGGAGAATGTGACCGCATTATCATCAGTCCACAGAAACTATCAGGAGACAATTTGTTGTTTGTTCCTCTTGCTTAATAAGAAGGGAAGTAGAATGTAACACAGGTGAGCAACTGTGATCAACTACAGGTTTAATAAACTGTGGTGGTACAAATAAATACCCACATTTTTTAACCTCACTATCTTCATTTAATACTCACTATAGTGAACAACTTAGTGGTAGAAGTAAATACATGAAGCTCATGAATATGATGCTAGATATTGTTTAAGGAGCTTTCCACAAATTTGACACATTTAGATACTTGTCATGAATGTAGGACTGACTGACTTACTTCTACTACTAAGATACGGCACCAGTCGGCAATCTTTAAATCTTTATCCAGGATGGTCTAATGGCTAAAGACCTGCTACCCTGTCTATCCTGATGGTTAATGTTAATGCTTACTGGACTATAAGTTGGACTTTATATGGCATAGACAGACTACTGACTATGTAGCAACATTTCACACACGGCTGTTGAACTGGGCTCAGATCAGCTCGCTGACAGTTGATTACATATTGTGACTGTGACTGAGCTAATCAATGCGCTCTACAATGAAACAATGGAAACAGTGTAAAAGTGTCAAAATATTTTTGGTTTATTTTCCCGGACGGATTAGACTGTGGCAGGCAAAGGAACGGGTACAGGAGGGGTAGAGCAAGGAGATTGTACTGAACTTTCTGTTACTGTATTCTCCATACAGTAACCCACCAGTGAAATTCTCTGACCATCATGAAGACTGTCCTCTGACGTAGAGGAATTTCATCAGTCGGAGAGAAATTTATGTATTTATTTTATACTTATTTACTTCTTTATTTCTTTTTCTTGTCAGGACCCGACATATTTGGAAAAAAGGGAGAGGTGTGAGTACCTGAAGAACAAGCTCTCTCATATCAAACAGAAGATTCAGGAGTACAACATGAACCAGACCAACAGCAACTAAACACTTCCATGAACACACCTGGATTCCATATGCAGTCTACAAAGGAAAACATGCTCCTTTGCACAGACTGTGAGACTGTGTGAGACTGATGTGAGAAGTGAACTGTGAAAGTATCTCCCTACCAGGCAAAGGTCTGACTGTCCTCTGATTGTAGATGTACCATTATGACATTAAGACAGGTGCACACACATCACTGCTGTTAAATAATAATGATCATTGTAACATTGAGCACAACAACACCAGAGAGGTGTGGAAGGGGATGAGGACAATCACTGGCTATAAAGAGAAGAACAGCCAGGCAACATCTGGTGATGTGGACAAGACCAATGAGTTCAACCTGTTCTACAACAGGTGTGACACAGCCTCACCTGTTCTCTCTCCCACTGCTTCAGCTGCAGCTTCTCCTGCAGCATCTCCTCCACAACCTGACACTGCAGCTGCACCTCCCTCCACACTGAGGTCAAGTCTCCTGTCCTTTACAGCGGAGGAGGTGAGACCACAGTACGTCTGGTTGGATAACTGTCTCAGGGACAGTGATGAGCAGCACTGGGGCTCCACAGGGGACTGTTCTGGCTCCGTTCCTGTTCACCCTGTATACGACAGACTTTAAATACAACTCTGAGTCCTGCCACATCCACAAATACTCGGTGACAAGAACTGCCTCCTTCTGAACACCTCAAGACCAAGGAGATGGTCATTTTTCCTCAGGAGGCTCAGGTCCTTTGACGTCTGCAGTGAAATGCTGCACATGTTTTATCAGTCAGTGGTGGCCGGTGAACTTTTTTATGCCGCAGTCTGCTGGGGCAGCAGCATGTCAGACATGAACACGAGACACACTGGTCAAAAAGGCTGGGTCTGTGCTTGGCAGGAGTCTGGACTCACTCAGGACTGAGATGCATGCAATGTAAGATGGAGGCCATCTACAGCTGCAGCCAACATCTCATCTCACTGGGCTGCAGAACAGAGAGGTTCAGGAGATCCTTTGTTCCTACTGCCATCAGGCTATACAACACCTCAGCCAGAGGAAGTGGACTAATTGAACTGTTATTGTTTATTTTATTATTAACACCAATAAACTAATGGACACATGAATTTGCCCTAGGGGATGTGTCTCCACTCTGGAATGTGTTTAGCCTAGCTTAGCAACACAGATTGGAAGCAGAGAGAAACTGCGAGACCAGCTCCATCAAAAGAGGCCACAGCCCCTCTGTGGATGTTGCTATGGGCACTTATGTACACCTCATCAGACACATATGAAATAAACCAGAACTAATCATACTAGACACTGCCTGAAAAGATCAATGAAATGATCTTGATGTAGATCAGGCTGACTCAATGTTAATAAAGGCTGTTGTATATGATAATAGACACTGCAGCAGACACCTTTCCTTTTGTTCAGTAGGAAGATACAATATACCTCTATCTACTGTACAGTATGTTTCATACAGTGGTGCTACACTCCACATTGCTTTAATGTATTATATACACACACACACACACACACACACACACACACACACACACACACACACACACACACACATGTAGTAGTAGTAGTAGTAGAATATGAACTGTCTCTCTGTCACTGAATGATAAAGTGGAATATAACAAATTGGTGTTTTGTAATTAGTTTGTCACTCCATTTGTAAGCTTTTATTTGTACATTGATATGTTTGATTGATATGTGTACACCGTTCTTTTGTATTGTATTAGCTATGTCCCAATGCTTCATGTCAATGAAGTACCTTTTTATGTGTTTTGCCTTTTTCGTTTTATTTTAGCCATGGAGATTATGTACTGTTTTTTGTGATCTCTGTTACATCTACCTTACACAGCTGCCCAAGCTCAGTTATGTCATGTCAGTGGCAATGAGTGAGGGTTTCCAGTGAAGTTAAGACTACTATAAAACTGCAAAACCAGACAGAGGTTACATGTTCATAATTGATAGTGTGATTTATTTCTTGTTAATGCTGGTATATTTAGCCTTGTTTATCCTAGATACATGTAGAAATATGAGTTTGCCAGAGCAAATGGGTAATTTTTTTTCTTGATCTACAGTAACAGTGGCAAGAAAAAGTAAGAGAACACAGATTCAGATCTTCATCAAAGTTACAATAAAGAACAAACATCATCTATTTAACTTATAAGACACAAATCATTGTATTGATTTTGTCCATGTTGAACACATCAAACATTCATAGCGTAGGCTGGAAATTTGAACCCTTCGGCTAATGACAAGAGCTGGCACACCTGGATTTCAGTCAATGAAAGCAGGTTGGAGGTGTGAGTTAGAGCTACCCTGATTTATATAAAACACAACCTCTTGAGATCGCTGTTCAAGGTGTCAAAATGTCACAATGAACTTTATTGTCATTCAGACCATACAACAGAGGTGCACAGCAGAACAACATTGTGTTTTCTCCTGGCTCAATGTGCAGTCATATATAAAGAAAATCATAAATATAAAATATAAATATACAAACACAAACATATTGACAGAGTGGACATAATAGTAGACTAGGGCACAACAAGTAGTGCAATATGTCAATTTTGGTAATAAAGTGCTGATGTTGATAAAAATATAGTAAAAGTATAGTTGTGACTGAATATATCAACTGTACTTTTTTTTTATCTACGTTTACTATATATATATTTTTTCTTTAATTATTTTTTTTGGGCCTCTTATGCCTTTATTGACAGTGCAGTAGAGAGACAGGAGATGGGGAGGCAGAGAGAGGGGGAATGACATGCAGTAAAGGGCTGTCCGATGCGGGACTCGAACCGGGGCCGACTGCAGCGAGGACCTTAGCCTCTGCTGCTCAACCAACTGAGCTACTCGACACCCCGTTTAATATATTTTTAACTGCTGCTATCTTATACAGTCATACAATGTCCACCACATCAGCATAGGACGCGTCACACGAAGCATCTGCTGATGTGAACTGTGTATTGCAAAAAAGAGAACTCAGAAGACTCAAGATCTTCAGTTGTCAAAGATGTTGAAGTTAGAAGCATTAATGGTAAAGAGTTTTATGATATGTAGAACTGTGGGACTATTCGACATAAGTCAAGCTGCTAAAAACTGACTGGGAAGTAGGATGACTCATTGGAGGATGCACCACAGCTGATGTCATCGTAAACAGTCAATGTGGAGGTCCCTGTCTAAACAGCCATAGGTTGTCAGTAGATAAAACTATGAGGCTGTTTGTGAAGTGGAGACTGTTGAATTTCAGTGAAATAACTGAATGAGTCTATGGTATATCCAAGTCTAAGATATATTCATGACTTTCCTGAGAAACAATATGATGGAAGGAAAGAGATGTCAGTGCAAGATGAACAGTTCATGTCAGACTCAGCTGAAGTCATAGATCAGCGCTATCAGTTTGCGCTCCCATTCAAACAGCTGAATCTCAAGATGAATCATCATCATTGACTTGCAGAGCAAAGAACTGAATCCTTGAAATGGAAGTTCAAAAGGAACAAGGAGTTTCCAAAGAATCCACTAGCTTCTTGGAGGGTGTGATAAAAAAAGCTGAGCTTGTACCACAGACACGGAGTAGACATGGAAAATGTTGTGTGGACTGATGAAACTGAAGTTGTATTGTTTGGGAAGGACATACAGCACTATGTATGGAGTGAAGAGGAGCATGCACCAACAAGCACCTATGATCAAATCCAAGGGTTCACTCGAGGTTTCAGTTTCAAATGACCTGGGTGAACTGGAGAACGTGAACAGTCAATAAACAACTGTCATCCTCTGGCTCTGCTTGTGTAAAGCCTGGTGGACTGGATTTGTCTTTCATAGAAACTCTCATACTCAAAATTTGCCCTTTTACTTTCACTTCAGCATTTGTATTTTGTAAAATAATTTAGTTTTGAAATTAATTTTAAATAAATAAATGGGATTTCTTACGATCTGTCCAATTCGTTTTATATAGGCTACATCGAAAACAAAGGAGCTGATAGTGGAAGAAGGTAGAATAAGCTCACATAAGGTCTGTTTTAGTCGTTTTGATGAATAGCAGGACAGGTTAGACCCGTATGACCAGGGGAGGGGCAACATGAAGAGCACACACCTGTAGGCGAGTCTTTTTCTGCTGCTGAGTGCGCGGTCTGGATGATGCGGCGGCGCGCCTAATGTGTTTTGTTGATGAGCAGAGTCGCTGCCGGTCTCATCAGGATCAGACGGTTCATCACAGAGGTGGGTCCATTAAACCAATAACCAGGGTCTGAGGGCGGGATGTGACATGAGATGATTAACTCTGTGCTGAGGATTTACACACTTTAAAGTTTTAAAGTGTTTTAACAGTAGTCTAGAATTGGTGACAAAATATAGTTTCATGTCGCCATTTTTGTTTGTGGACGGTTTGGCTCCATTTTGTGTTCTTAGATTTGAGCGGTTTTTCTTTACTTTCTCATCTTTACTCCAATCACATCCTGAAATAATATTTTTATATCATGTTTTTATTTATTTTTTGCCTTGAAAATTTGAATCATTTAAGTTTGATTGGCGTTGGCATTTTCCTGGTGTGAAATTTCCTCCATAAGTTGAACGGTTTGGAATGTAAATAGAAACTATCATATGAACTAGTTGAGTGACTTAGCCCTGAGGAGTCAGTGTAACTCCACCCTCTCACCGCTGCTTTGTTTCACCACAAACAAAGCTCCAGTCCAGGCAGGAGCTCCTGTCTTCTGCTGCTCACTATCTGGACATGAGCTCACTGAGGTAGCTCACCATTTGAGCTGTCCATCATGCTCCATATGCAATTTGCATTCAATACTTTACTAGTTTACTTACCACACATAAATATAATACTAACCTTAATTACCTGGGGTCTATTCCAGAAAGCAGGTTTAACAAACTCTGACTGGAACCCTGAACTCTGAGTTGATGAACCCTGCGACGGGAAACTCTGAGTTTTCAGCTCCAGAACAGCTGATCTGAGTCAGTTCAATCAACTCTGAGTATGTTCACCTGAGTTAACCGTGTGCATGAGGAATATAAAAAGCCATCAATCAATGGATCTCTGATTCAACGATTCACCATGGCAACAGGTAGAGCAGAGCCTCCATTTTAAGCCAGTGGAGCCAGAAAGATTCATGTGTGACATTAAAGCACATTTACCTTTTAAAAACAGCAGCAGCAGTGAAAGAGTCTGAGCTGGAGGAAAGAGTCAATTAGTTCAAACTGTTACAGATTATTCAGCGTCGTCCACTAGACCACGTTCTTTATCAGACTTTTATTTGTGTAACAGCTGGAACCTGCTGTTTGTTAGATTAAATGTTCACATGTAACCTGATGTGGAGCCAGTTCTGCTGCAGCAGAGGACGAAGATATAGATGAAACAGATCAGACACAAGTTTATAGATATAGATGAAACAGATCAGACACAAGTTTATAGATATAGATGAAACAAATCAGACACAAGTTTATAGCTATAGATGAAACAGATCAGACACAAGTTTATAGATATAGATGAAACAGATCAGACACAAGTTTATAGATTTATGATTGTAACCTTAGATTCTGACCCAGGAACAGCTTCATGATTTTGGTGATTTTCAGTTGAAAAAGAGTCGTGGTTAAAGCTGAGTGTAAATTTTCTGATTTAAAAATAAATCTTGCTCAACAGCATCAATGACTGTATTTGAACATGTAGTAAATTTATATACATTGACTGAAATGCTGTTAAAACAGTTTCAGACTATGTGCAGCCTGTATTCAAAACCTGACATTTAAACTACATTTAGTCGAGTTTTTAAAATGTATTTTAAAAAAAAGTATTTTCAGCTGCATTACTGTCATCCTCACTCAGAAGTATCATCATCTACAGCGTAATATGACAGCTGTGATAGGACTGTTCATCAGTGCGACCAATCAGAACATGAGAAATAATTCTTCATAGACCAGAGTCATGTGTGTCTAAAGCTTTTTTTTACAGTGATGAATGTTTCGGTGCAGAGGAACTGATGCCAGTCTGACAGGTGTCTTAATGTCCACAGAGTCTCAGAGTTAGAAAGATTTGATGTGAGGATGAAGCCTCCATGTGTAACATATGAGATCTCTGTCTCTGTCCTCACACTGACTGATTGACCAGAAAAGAGCTCATGTTCGTAAACACAGGTCTTGGGTAGCCTAACAAACTAAGGACCAATCGGGATTTTAATCTTCTCCCACATGAACTTCTTTACATGAATGTCTCTGATCTGCACTTTGACGTAGACGGTATGAAGAGGAAATGATGCTTCTGGTCAGAAGGGTTTGTTGAAGAAAACCTGCCAGCGATCAGGTTAGCTTCACAGAGTAAGTTACCATGGTAACTGACTCAGAGTTAAAGGGATTTCATTTTCTGGAATGGAAAACTCAGAGTTTCCCTCATCTCAGTGCTAAGAAACTCAGAGTTTTCATTAAACCCGCTCTCTGGAATAGACCCCTGCTCAGATATCAGTCTTGCTTGTTTATTGTTTCGTAAGGTATTCCTTAAGTAAGATGTTTCTGTTTTTTACTAATTATTAGAAGATTGTTCATCTGACAGTGATATTGATTGTTAACATAATTAACATTGTACAGAAGCCTCTTTTTTATGTGTCTGCAAAATCAGTAAAATCATTATTTTTTTTTTCTAGCAGGGACAGTACCAGCTGGATTCAGTATGCCGGGCAGAAAACCCAACCCCCCGCCACACCACTCCAGTGGTAGCAAACAGTGAGTTGACCTACATCTGTCCCTCATGTCTCAGCCTCACACACGTATACACATTCAGTCCTAACATACCTGCAGATATACTTTTGATTGATGTTACATTGTTTCATTTCAGTGCACACACTGAAGCAACTGGTTTGAGCTTTGTCACAACTTTGTTCGGTCTCAGTGTCTGTAATTTGGCGGAGAGGTTGGGCTGGACTCTCTGCCCAGCCTTCCTCATTATGAGTTTTGACATAGTTCAGCAAAGTGGCCCTGATGTCATCTGAAATATGTGTCTATTTCAAGGTCTTCTTTGTTCTTGCCCTCATCCTCCACCTCCTCTCTGTCTTCCTCTTCCTCTCGCTCTCACTGCTTCCATGTTTTCAAAGTTCTCACAGAAGCTCACCTAAGCTCTACATGCAGCACTAAGGCTCAGACTGAGTGGTGTTCAATTTCCGCTTAAGTTTTTAGGTGTGTATGTGTGTGTCGCAAAATTCAGGCATGTTTTGCAGTTTGAAAAAGAAGTATTACCCTGTGATGGTAAGATTTAAGTCTTGAACAAAGTGTCTAATGTAAGAAAGAGTGTGTAGTGTTTTTGCAAGTGTTTGTTGTAGAACTGAAAACAAAGTGTAAAGTAGAAAATGCGTTTGGACTTTTGGTTTTAAGGCTTGATTACAAAAGTTAATGTTGTGATGCATTGGTCTAAGCGTTCACTTTTAGTGCGTAAACAATCACAAAAACTGTAATAAAATATCAATTAAAAGTAGATTACTCCAAAAACGAAAGGTTTCATTATTAGTAAGACATGCACTACACGTGACTTATGTACTCTGGCATAACTGGCGCAGCATCAGCGAGGAGGTCACAGGTCACTCTGTCATGTGACATCACACACTGACCACAGTCCCTCTGTCGTCTTCTGTTGCAGCCACAGCAGCAGACACAGGCACAGTGAGTTCATGTCCAACCCGGCCTATTCCTACTACCCAGCAGACAAGATGCTGCACTTCTACAGCTGGACTTCAGAGCCGGGTGTGATGAAGATATTGTGTATCATCATCATTGTCATGTGCGTGGCTGTGTTCGCCTGTGTGGCCTCCACGCTGGCATGGGACTACGATATGAGCCTCATGGGTCTGGGAGGTGGAGCTGGCTTGGTGCCGGGTTACGGCGGCTCGTACGGTGGCTCCTATGGCGGTGGCAGTTACGGCGGCGGCAGTTACGGCGGCAGTTATGGCTCCGGCTTGTATGGAGGCGGCATTGGCGGTGGCGGATCCTATGGCTACGGGCAAGTGCAGATGGACCCAAGAGCTGGCAAAGGCTTCATCATTGCCATTTCAGCCATCACCTTCATCGCAGTGCTCATCATATTTGTGTTGGTTGTGTCGAAACAAAATACTGCCCGCTCACCAAAGTTCTACTTGGCAACCATCATCATCTGTGCCATCTTAGCATTCCTCATGATCATTGCCACCATTGTGTACCTGGTGGCGGTGAACCCGACAGCTCAGTCCACAGGGTCCGTCTACTACAGCCAGATCCGCCAGCTGTGTGCCCAGTACCAGACGCAGGACCAGGCCCAGGGCATCTTCCTCAACCAATACCTGTACCATTACTGTGTGGTGGAACCCCAAGAGGTGTGCCATGCTTGGGTTTGGGAGGCAGTGTTTGGGTTCTGTGGGTCAGGGCGTAGTGCATTAGGAATCCCATAACGACTCAAGTGATTTTTGTCCACAAATAACCACAGCATACGTTATTCAGTTGTAGCCATATAGTCAGCAGTAACTTCCCCCCCCCGACAGCCAAGGATGACTGTGAAAATGAAACTATTATTTTAAAAGAGCTGAAAAACAGTTTAAAAGAATAGAGCGGTGCCAAGAGAGCAAACACTGCAAAATGTTCATCTTGTTTATCGTAGCCTCATTTTCTGTGTTTTTATGAATTAAAAAAAAAAAAAAATGGCTCACACAAGCAAAACGTCTTCCTGTAGGAGAAAACTGTTTCTCTCCTTTTCACCACTAACTCAACTATTGATACTGGTGCTGCTACAATCAAGCATCTTTCAGTTTTTTCTCGAAAATGCCTAAAACAACGACAACATCGTTGTTCAGACGGATGTTTTTTGGAGTGCAACTATTCATCTATCACTAAGTATTTTACACTTTCATGTAAGGTGCAGCCAACCTTTAGATTTCATTGTGCAGATTCACAGAAAAATTTTATTATACTAACTGACCAGATCTGGGTAACTGTGAATGTCTTAGACGACCATGTCAGTACAAATCACCTTCAGGTATTCAAATCCATGTTAGTGAATTTAATTTCACCCCACTGATATCAAGCCCTGTGGTTCTTGCAGGCCATTGCTATTGTCCTGGGGTTCTTGGTGTTTCTTGCCCTCATCATCCTGCTGGTGTTCGCAGTCAAGACCCGCTCGAAGATCAGGAGGTGGGGCCAGGACCGCGTTCTCTGGGAGGAAGTGAAAGTCATCAGTGATGGTCTACACACCAGTGTCGGGGAGTGGGTGAGTCTGTGTGTGTGCACAGGACCAGTCAAAAAATTTAGATAGACTTTCCCATCCAAGTGAATATATATGTGTGTATGTGTGTGTGTGTGTGTATATATACAGTATATATATATATATACAGTACAGTATATATATATATATATATATATATATATACACATATATATGGGCTTTTTGGTGTCTGTCCCTCTTGTGGGTCTTGTGTGCGCGTAAGTAAAATGAGGTAATTGGAACAACCTTTCTAAAACCTTCCATGGAGCCTTAAATACACGTAGGGTTACCTGGAGGCAATGAGTTAACTGGGTGAACAGTCTAACCTACTCTGTTCAGTTGCATTCTTTAAGAAAGTGTGTGTGTGTGTGTGTGTGTGTGTGTGTGTGTGTGGGTGTGTGTGTGTCAGGTGAGCCATGGGGAATAGTAGGATGGTTTCATTTCTAGTTTCTGGGTGTGGTCTGGTCAGCCACTTGTAGCTGTAGCATGATGTGCTGTGATGTCATGATGATGTCTTTTCAAAATAAAAATGTATCCAAATATGTATCAGAACATACAACATCTATAAACACAACACTTTGAAATGCTAATGAGCGGAGGCACGAAAGATCGTTAGACTTAGACTTCATTAATCATTAAAGTCTAAGTGTTCTTTCCAGTGATGACATCATCATGGTTTGCATTGACAGTGTTATACTGAAAACATCCATACAGCACAGTTTTCATTCTTTCCCAGCACTGCGTTCAGACCTGATGTCTCTGCAGTTGTACTGGTTGAGAGACATAGTTTCAGGCTTCCTGTTGATGGTATCGGTGGTATTTAGCAATGCAGGCAGAAGTAGAGGAACCGGTTGGTCCTTGTGAATAGCTCACACTACCAGTGTTTATCATATGGTAAGAACAGGTTGTGATAGTCTAAACAAGGGCAAATGTGAGAGGAGCTGTAGGAGAACCTGACCAAAACCTGAGGCAAGAGAAAAAAACATGCTGAAAAAGCCTCCTGGACCATTAAAGTGCGTCTGGATAGATTTTTTTTTTTTCTAATTTGCATAATTTGAAAAACAGTGAAATTATTAGAACTTTTTCAGAATTTTAAGTTTAGCAACATCAAAAGCCAAAGCATTTTGAGCCTGACCTCTAGGGGGCACCATAAATACCAAAAATACAGTACGTACCTCAAAATCTGGTGAACAGATTTTCACCAAAATTGGTACACATGTTCTGGAGGCAAGTGTTAATGAAATTCTAAAGTGCCATATTGATTGATTGATGAAAGTTGGTGAGGCCTCTTCATCAGTATGTGCCATCTTAAGCCTTTGCTCAATTTGCAGAGAGCTGGAGCGAGCCAGACACACGCAAATTGGTCTCATAACTCCAAATGGTGTGTAAATGAATATAAATATAGAATATAAAAACAGAAACATTTTGAGCCTGGCTCACAGAGGGCCTCAAACCCAGGGGACAGAATTTCACCAGTTGGGTCAAGTATTAACCAAAATCTGAAGTGCCATATCGATTGATTGATTGATTGATTGATTGATTGATTCCAATCCGATGAAGGGAGGACAAAGGCGGAACATGGAGTGTGCAGTTATTGAAATGCTGCAGACTTTGTGATGATGAAGTGTCTGTGAAACAGAATTAAACAAGCTGAAGTGACATTGCTTGGCTAGCTGATGACATGGTGATCATTTCCAACAGCTGTTCATCAAATGTCAGACACAGACTTAGTGGAGTACTTTAGTGATTTAGTGTTGCACTTTGATTAAAGCTCCATATTTTTCTGCTCTGTTTTAGTGTTGATCCATAAGAAGATATATTTGTGATTTTAAGAATCAAATACCATCTCAATGTAGTTTTACATCTCCTCTCTCACTCACTCTCTCCAGCATGAACAGGGTGTTTTGTAGCCGTCTAATGAGCCTCTCTTCTAACCCTAACCTGGGGGCATGGCTGAGGGTGATGACTGTATAGTTGTGACATCACAAAGTTGGAGAAGGCCTGAGGACTTGTTTAAAAGGCTCAGCTGCAGGCTATGTACTTACATTCTATGTGTTAACACTGTATGTACAGTTTCGAATTGGACAATCAACATTAAATCCAATTAAGTTTAACATCTTAAAGTGCCAAGTGTTGTTCAGATCCCTGAAACTTTTTTTTTTTTAAATTCTAATCAAGAGATCACAAAAGTTCTAACTTAACAAATATATTAGAATTTCAAAAATGAGGCAGCTGAAGCCAATATATCACATCCTGATTTTCAGTCTTTATTATGACTCAAGCTCCAAAAACACTGGATATAGAGTTTATGTCCAGCTAATCTTGCAAGGCAGCGAGAGAGTCCGTCTCACCAGGCTCCAAGCCGTTCATAGTGGTTTGGACCAGTCAGGTCTGTGTGGGGGAGGAGCTACTGCCTCATGTGTTCAGACAGAAAGAAGTGACTGTTCATGAACAACTGATCTATACTGTGTATCTACTAAACTCTGATGATAAATGTCGGATCTTGTCTGCTGCTTCAGGTGACCAATGTGTCTGGTAACCCAGAGGTACTGGTGAGCGACTATAATGACAAAGTGGGGGGGTCCAAAGACTATCTGGACAGACTGGACCACAGCAAGCCTCTTTACCTGCCAGGGTAAGATATGCATCATATAGTACACCTCATAAGTGCCTAACATTGATTGTAGTCTTCAGTTTGAGTTTTCAGTTTACAGTTCTTTCCCAAACACGAACTTGTGCAGCACTTGTGAACGCACATATTAACTTGTAAACAACTTGGTGATATTGTTTGTAATTATTGAGTTCCCATTTCTATTTGAGGAGACTACAAAATCATTAATATCTCAAACACTGTTAAAGCTGTCGACATGGAATTTGACAGACAGGTGGCCCATGATGCAATGCTTCACATAGTCAAAAACTGGTGTGATGGCGCCACTGTGTGGCAAGATATCGATGTTTAATGTGACTAATACTAATACTTTTATACCTACATTTTCTCTTAGATGTTCAGGTCCCGTGCTTTCACCACGATAACATCATTTTTTTATGCATCAGTCAAAAGCAGTGACGGCAGCAGACTGCAGCAATCACTAGTTATTTAAGGACTCTGGCTCAAGCTGTGGTTTTTTAAGTAAAGGTTTAACCACAGTAGTCTTAAAGCTACTGGGGACAGTTCCAGTAGCTAATGATAAATTAATAATGTTCAACACTGAAGGTTCCAACACTGGCCAGAGGTCTTTGGAGATCCCAGCTGGTAGAGAGTCCAGTAGACAGGGGGTGGGTTTGGAAGCCAACACCAGCTTAGACAATTCTTCAAGACACAGAGTCTTAAAGTTTTTTAAAGGAGAAAGTATCTGGGACTCAACATACTGCTCTGCTGGTTCTGTAGAAGCTGGAGAAGAAGAGCGGCTTTATATATAATCTTGTCTATATAAAATAGTAACCTCCTTGAGTGTGGCCATGTTTATTGTTTAGATCATGCAGATCTGGTAGTTTTATACATCTGAGTGCTCTAGTGGCCCTCTAGAGGTTTTCACAACACAGCAGGTCGTCTATGCGAACGCACGGTTGAAAAGCGAGTAAATCTCCTGGTTAAGAGGTACTCCACAAAACTGCTACAAATGTATGTAATGATACATGAGTAATTCTCTTCACAGAGACTCGGACATCAGCAGCTCTGTGGGAGGCTTGAAGCCCTGGCTGAAGGACTACGACACTGGTGCAGAGTCTGGAGACGACCTGGAGGAAGAGGACTTCAGCGTGTGAGTTTGAAGGGAACGGAGAGCCAGATAATAATGATCATGAGAAAGATACAACGAATGACTGTCTCTGACTGGGATGTGTTTGTGTTTCTACACCATGAATCTGCAGTTTGTTTCCTTCCATTGTGAATGAGCAAGAACGTCTGGACTACAAGCGGGAGTTTGACCGGGATCACCAGGAGTACAAGAGCCTGCAGGCTGAGCTGGACAGAATAAACCAAGACCTGGCTGGTCTGGACAGAGAGCTAGCCCGACACCCTGCAGGCAGTCCACAGTTCCTGGTGAGTGTGGTTTAGATAAAGATGGGAAAGGGGTCAGGTAATGAAAACATAGAAAGGCAAATGATCCATATGTCATATATATATATATATGTTTACAAAATGTTTGTAAATCTGGGATGGTGATTTCTTCTGAGTGGTAACTTCAGATCGTTAACCACTATCTCTCTAATCTCAGGATGCAATGAATGAATACACCAGGCTGAAGAATCTCAAGAAGGTAAGAAACACAGTGTTCTTTACAGTAAAACACAGTCCTGTAAAAATAGACAAAGATGTGAATGAAATCATTTTCTGTCCTGTGCAGTCCCCAGACTACAAAATCAAGAAGAAAAGGTGTAAATATCTCAGGTCCAAACTGTCGCACATCAAGAGGATGATCAGTGAATACGACCGTCGACCTTGAAACTTTAGCTCCGACCCTTCATACAGGCAAAGTGACACATGCTGTCATGCTATATTTGTATCAAGCTATTAATGAAGATTTTTTTTTCCCAGAGACGAGCAGGGTTAAGAAATATGTTTTGAACAATTCTTCAACCTCTGTAAGTTTCTATAAGATCAATTTTAAAGAACAAAGAGGGTGTATAAAATGAATTTTTAGTTAGAAATTGAGAAATGTGATATCAAATGTTTTTGTTTCAGTACAGGTGAAGCAGTTATTGTGCTTCTTTTATAGCTTTTTTTTTTTTTTTTTAAATCATGTTTGACAGTTTCATGTAAAATGAAGGCACAACTAAGACATGAATTTGTTTGGCATGATGAAGTTAATGACCATCCCTTGTAAATAATGTCCATTTTTAGTCTTTAGAAACAATTGAAGATGTTCTGTAATAAGCTTTTCTGTACTTTTTTATGCTGTTTTTCTGTAAATGATGAAACCTTGCCGTTGAGATAGTAAGTTATTATTTTTTCACGGTAGATATAAGGAGAAGCCAAAGTGTAACTAACTGATTAATGATGGCCCCTCCCCCTTTAGGTGTGCCATCAACATTTGTCCTTTACTGTAATGAATTTTTCATTTCCATCTTATTCAAAAACCAGTAAACATTCCTCTCTGCCTCCATCAGTTCCTCTTGCTTTGTCAGTATATTTTTGTTTTTGATGGAAATCTTGCATGTTGGCCAGTTTCTCTGAACTGACGTGTGCAGCATGTATGTGTTTGTGTGCATTCACAAAATTATATCCGTAGAAAGTATATAAAATAAAATATTAGTTATTAATGAGCTCATTGTATTACTGTGTCTAAAAACATTTAATGTGGGCTCCACGGATAGGTGTAAATAAGACCTGTCATGGTAATTGCACTGTTGTTAATTGCTGTTATGGATGTAAAACATAAAATGTAATCAAGTCATCAATGAACTGAGGTCACGGGTAGGAAATGGATGTGTGAGGAAGCTGGTTAGGAGAAAATTCTGGAAGAAAGTGATAGATACACTATTAAAGTCAGGTTAATGATTGAATGAGCATAGAAACACTTAGAAACACAGGTATAATATCAGCTGTGTTAGAATCCATTCCCGAAAGTAAAGGAAGTATAAAGAAGAGTGTGGTACCATGTTGGATGAGAAGCGTACGGTGGCCCTGAGAGCTCATGGTGTAATCCTAACCGCAGTGGTGCGGGTTTGAGTCCAACCTGTGGCCCTTTGCACCATATCATTCTCTCTCTTTCTCTCTCTCTCTCTCTCTCTCTCTCTCTCTCTCTCAAAAGTCACAGGTGGGCATTGAACAACAGGTGTGTCCCAGCCAGGTTCATCACTTTTTAGTGTCCCCTGGAAACACTTCCATTGTGTTGTGTGAAGATGTTTTCTGAAGCTGTTTGTGTTTTGTGTGTTTGCATGAGTTTTCTAAAGTTGCAGTGAATGTAGCTCTCAGGGCCACCGTAGAAGTGTAAGGAAGCAGTTAGAAATAGAAAATTAGTTTTGACTAGTTTAATCACCTTATTTCTATGTACGATTCAGTACAAGCAAACCCAGGCAAGAGGATGTGGACTTCCATTCGCCTCTAAGGATTTTTTTTAAAATGTTTGTTCGTTTGTATTCTTACGCAGCACTCGAGCGAGTTTCTGTGCAGCTCTTTCAACTACTCGCTCCTTGGTCGAGTCTTGTACCCATGTTTGTTCTGGATGGTCTTCACAAAACACCTCTCCAGCTTTATAAAAGATTACCAGTTTCATTCTGAGGTCTTCTGACAGCTGTTTCCCTGATCCCATTGTTTTTGTTGCTGCTGCTACAAACTGCTCTTGGAAATCTACACACACTCTACACACTGACTGAACACACTTGTTGCCACCCATCAAACATAAGTGCTGACAATGCTTTTTGACACCTGATTTTGTAATAACCTAGAGGGTTTATCCAAGGACATGTAAACCTTTGAGCTTGCTCTTTAAGATAAATCTAGATTCAGTTATTTTACACTGAGACCATAAAAAGTTTTCAGAGGGGAAACCTTTCAGTGATTATGGATGGTTATTATGAAGGTGAACTGTACAAAAGAGGCAGATCCTTTTGACATTTCACCCAGGGTCTAAGGGAGATGCAAACTTTTGCACTCAACTGTATATTTATGACACCTTAATAAGATAGAGATTAGACTATGAAAGTAATGTATACGAAGCAGCAAAAACTGCTGAGCAGACCTGGATATGATGCAAGCTCATGCTCTAAGAGCGTCTTTAGGAGCAGTCAGAACAAAACCAAAGGTGCTGCAGACATGTTGGGAGAAGGAGAATGACGAAGGAGAGCATGGAGTCATAGGAATGCCATGGAAAAGAATAAATCTGTAAGAATAAGAAAATAAATGTGGAAATATAAGAGAAATACTATAAATAAAACAATTGAAAAATGCTTTTACTTATTGCTTTTCGCTTTTACTGTCTTGTTTTTGCTTTTACCGTATTGCTTTTGCTTTTCCCACATGTCAAAGTTGTTTAAGCACGGCAGCTATGCTAACTAAGTGTAGCGGTGGAGCTGGAAACCCTAACCCTGAATAAGTTTTAAAAACACACCACTCTGAGGCTAACAGCTGCTAGCTGCAGGGCCGGCCTGCTGAATACGTTTTAAAGACAAAAACTTACCAACCAGAGCATCTCACACTGAGGCTCCGGCACTAACACGGTCACCAACCCGCAGATGTGATGCAACAGATCTATTTTAACAGCAAGTCTGCACGGCGGGTAGCAGCTCACTCTCAGTCTGAGCAGAGAGCCACTCTAAAAGTTGGCAAAGCTAAATAGGGAAGAGGGACGTCAGGGCAGCCCTGCACAGACTGCTGCCCCTGTGACAGAATCAAATGTCTGGCATAGATGGACAACATACATGATGAATATGAAGGAAAAGATGATTTGATCAGGCATTAATTGTTCATTAATGAGCTATTCTCAGTAACAGCAGTTCATTAAGTTAAGCATGATGTTAAGATGTATTTTCTTCAACAAAACTAATTCTTCATTTGAGCTGTAGTTTCTTTCCAGAAAGTTTCAGAATCAAAGTTCTTGCGCAGAAGGACAACAAACATGATGAATATGAAGGAAAACACGGTTTTATCTTTATTAAACATGATGTGAAGTTAAATTCGGACTCATTTTTCACTTCAACTGTCAGAAGGCAGAGGTTTCCTGTCTGGCTGGGTGCAAGCATGATGAATATGAAGGAAATGAGTTTTTATCTCAGATTGTGCTCAGTTCACTACTCTCGCTCACAACAAATATAATCCTCATCAATGAAATCAAATCATGTGGAGTCAGAAAACACCTTACAGCAGGGAAGATACATGCTGCAATCACTTTTTAGGTAAGGTATAATATTTCACATACAACACTCATGGATGAAATCACATCATTTTGAACAAGATAACATCCATCAGTATGAAGGCAGATGCTGTAATCCCTTTTTGGCAGTCGGAAAAGTTCATTTTATGTATTGTTTTGTCCTTTGAAGGTATTTCAGCAGGTGAAATGGACTGGGTGAGTCTGTCAATTCTAACCCTCGTTGATGAAATCCAATCATTTTGAACAAGAAAACATTTTTCAGTATGAGGGTAAATGGTGTAATCAGTTTTTGGCAAGCAGAGAAGTGCACATTATGTCACGTATTAGCTCTTTAACGGTATTTTCAACAGGGGGAATGGACTGGGTGAGGTAGAATCTGTCAAAAATAACCCTCATTGATGAAATCAAATCATCTTGAGCAGAAAAAAAAGGTAAAGGTAAACAATGAGGCTCCTCTATGTCAATAAATGCAGCAGATGCAGCATTATCCTCAAAAAAGTTGTAACTGTAACTGTAAATTTTGAGAACAAAGTTCTTAAACATGATACATAATTCACACATAAAAATGTTCTCCCCTCCCACCTAAAACAATAAACAAATGAATAAATTGGGCCATTGCCCAGATGAACAGAAAATAAATTAGGCTATCACTTGGAATAAAAATACAATAAACTAATAATAAGAATAATACTAATGATGTAGTTTGAAATAAACCATATGTAACTGTATGATATGATCACACTACTTTGTGATCATCATCTGTATGATCAGTCTTATGTTATGATTAATTACTCACCTCTCCTCCCACAGGACCAACAGGAAAACCTAACAACCATTATCCTTTTCATTTCCAGCCAGTTCCCCGTCCTGAGGCAGCTGCCCGACAGCCTTTTAACACACCACCTCAGATAACATCCACTGGACACAGGAAACTGCTAGGAGAATGTTTGAACATTGGTGCTCAGAATTGCAATTAAATGTATGATCTGCTTTCAGCACACACTTGGAAGATGCTTTGGCCAGAGTAGTTCTGTAGACTACAGGTTGTGAAGCAAAGGGAGGGATACTGGGCTTTCAAACAATAGCAGTACTGGCTTCACCCACACGGGGGAGCTATTACTCCATTTCTGGACAGAATCATCCTCCAGAGCCAGAAAGTCACTCACCACACCTGGGCCAATTCTGTAGTCTCTATGTGAGAGAAACTAACCACATTCTGGTAACACTGAGGAGGGCAGACTGAGCACCCATCTGGTCAACCATTGTCATATTCACCCTGCTCAACAGCTTTGCATCACTGGTCTCCAAACCTGTGCCATGCGGATGGGGGGCCAGACAAAAAGACATGAACGGTTATGCATAAAAAAATTGAAAACCAAATTCCCCTTGGACTGAGCTTTTAGATAATAATAGCTATAGATAATAGCTAATAGAGGTGATTCTATGATATGCATGTGGTCTGAATATACATAGAAAATATAAAAAGAAAATATGTGCGAGAAAAATATTTGTTGTTAATACATCTTTTTTCCCTTCCTTTATTTTTCTCTTTTGCTATTTCTGCTGTTTGTTATAATTTTGCTTGTTGTTTTGTCTTTTAACTATTTAATAATTTAATGTATTATTATTCAACATACAGCACTTACTTAGACCCGCAATCCTACGCATCCTGAGCTGCCTCAACATTATGACTTTTTGTTCATGCATGACCTGAAGCATTTATTATATGAGGATTTCCTCAAAACATTATTTCCCCCTCTTTTGTGTGATATTGACTTCAGACGTCAGTACACTACTCCACAGCGGGGTTTGTTTGATTGACAGAGTTGTCAGACATCTAACTACCAGTCAGTAAGTGGCTATTTCATAATCATTTTCACCATGTACTCACACGGCGTGTGTAGAGTTATAATGTAGGACTGTATAGAATGATGAGGTAAACTTGTGATTGTGATATTTCTCTTCACTCCTGCCTTTGCTTAAAATATTTATTCTCTATAGCCATCTACATCAGCTGTAAAAGAAACTGCAACAAATACCAGAGATGAACAGATAAAGCAGGACCTCCAGAGAAAGCACCAAAGAATGATGACACACAAATAGACCTGTTTGAAGGCCCACCATCCGTTCAGTTTCCAAACCAGGAAGATCTGAACACAGAAAAATCTGCTTTTTGATTTATCTGTTTTCAGATCTTCCCGGTTTGGCTAAGGAGGTGGAAGATGTGAAGGATGAGCTGAAGGCAGCTTTGGCTAGACTTCAGCATCCAGAGCACCTACCTGCATCAGCTGACATGCTACAGTGCTGTCCTTTTCAGTAAAATAATTTAGTTTCATTATTTAAATCTTTTTGGTCGGTTTTGGTTTTAATGTTTAATGAAAGATTCAACTGTAGATGCCATACAGAAATACAGTGATCACATCTGTGCGGGTCACACACACAGTGAACTGAGAGCAGTCAGCGGCGGTCATCATACACTGTGGCGGACCCAAAGACCTCAGAGCCTCACCACATGACAGCTGCAGTAGGAGGCTACAACAGTTTCATTTGTTTTTACAGAAGTTGTAATGAAAATACACTTTACTGTTTAAATAGCACTGACATAGGAATGATTCTGTCCCAAGCTTTTGGAGCCATAGAAGCAGTTGTTCACTGTAATGCCCATTAAAAGATGTTTTCACTGTATTAGTCTTGACACTATGGCTTAAAATTTACTGTATATTGTTTGAATGTAATACTACATTATAATAACTGAACTGTCTGCAGATTTGCTTCCCACATTGCATGTTAGAGACGTGATCTTTGTCCCCTGTACAATGTCAGAGCCACACAGAAAGCTCTGGTCACACTAATAATAATAGCAATAAACTTTATTTATAGAGCACTTATCAAAACAGAGTACAGAGTGCTTCACAGAGAGAAAAATGAAATAAAATATCAAACTGAATCATAAAATGCATAAAGAACGACAAATTCAAAACCAATAAAATAAATATTGTATTAAATAAACCCCCTCAAAGCCACCCTTCCACCCCAGGGGACACTAACAGATATATGGGGTCTTTTATCGCAGTAGATATTGTTTTTTTCAAACAAATGGAGACTGCTTGCTGTCTCCTCTGATGGTTCTGGTGACAAGTGACAACAACAGTGATGTTGATGCTAACTGTATACTTGCACTGTATTGTATGGATTGCATTTGTGCTGCAGGTTTACAAACCAAAAGCTTTACTCTCCTCTCCTCAGGTCCTCACTGTGCAGCTCGGACCTCCCAGGTTTACCTGATGAGTGGCATTGCACGGTGGAATTCAGACAGGAGCTCGGATGCGGTGTTTGGGGGCAAAGGACGGTACCACAGGACCTACTCGGTGCCGCTGATTGACCACCTCAACACCCGCTGTCAGCAGCAAGACTGTGGGGGAGAATGTCCCTTCCGATGAGCTGCTGGGGTTGGAGTACAGAGCACATGTGAATCTGGACCCTGCTCTCTTCCGGACATTGTCAACGATGGACCTGATCCAGAGGAGGAGGTGATGCAGCCTGGGCAGCCTGACCCAGAGACAGATGAGCCACATCAGAGCACATGATGATTGTGCTTAATGCCATCCTGCCCCACATTACACTCACGGGCAATTAAACTGTTCACTGTTCACCCTCCGGCCTTTTATGAGTATTTGTGTGTCTGGTAGAATGAAATATGATTTCCTGTTTGCTGGACAATGTACACATTTGAACTTACCGCATTTATATGGCAATTTTTTAACAGGAGGATGCCTGAAGTCCAAACCCACATCCTAGCTTCCAGAAGTTGGAAATGTTCTGCTCCGTGCTGGTGGAGATTGGCCTGACAGAGGACAAGCTGTCACTTACCACAAAGCAGAAGAACAGGGTCCTCAAAGTCTGGAATGCGGTGGAGGATCATGATGAGACGCCGTCGCAGTTCTACCGACTCTACAGAACACACTGGGGCAACAAAGAGGGATGATCTTGTTGATGCTGCAGTGATACAGAAGTTAAAGATGGCCAAGCGCTAAGCACCAGCACAACAGGCTGATGTACACGTTGGTGAAACATAACCACAACAGTGGGTAGTTGCGTAGCAGTAGTGCTGAGAAGACCAGTATCTTGAAGGCATATGACCGGCTCCAGCACCGGATTTTGGTAGAGGATCCAGTCCTGTCCAAAGCGGGCATTCCTCTGCCAAAAATAAACATTAAGACGGTGTGGGACTTCATTCGTCGATGAGCGACTCCTCAACCTGCATACCACAAGACAGCCATCATCATCCATCATCACAAAGACCACTTCTATCTCATCTGCAGAGCTCCCTCCAGCACCACTCCAGCCAGAACTATAACATTAATTTCTAGCTCCCATTTCTGTTTCACTTCCATAGTATCCTCCGTTGCTTTCACTTTGAGCCATCTTGAGCCCCTTCCTTGGTCAACCTAAATATTTTTCCTAAGCTGGAAGGTAGTTTGCATAACTGCGCCCAATCTTCATGTGTGTCAAGTAGTGTCGTACTTGAAGAAATCGGATGTTGTTGACTTTTGACCAATCACGCTTGGTATAATCACATACCTGTTGGCAGAAGCTTTTGCAAACTCTGGAGTGGCTCCATGAGGTCTGCGGCTAATCACAAGGTTAATAACTATATCCTTAACCCCTAAATATAGCAGTAACCCTCCCACCTGGTGGCACAAATTGGTTATATCAGGCAATAAGTGATTTTCCTTTTATATGTGGATTTTGATCTTGAAAACCTGTTATGAGTTAAGGAAAATTCAGCGAGGTTTAGTATCAGGGTTAGGTTTAGATGTCATTCCCATCATCCTCAGGTGTACTTTGTGTTTAGTGCTAATGTTAGCATACTGACATGGTAAATTAAGATTGTGAATATGTCAGTTCAACATGTGAGGAAAAACTCACATGGATTTTATCCGTGGTGTACATTGCTTATACTGCTATTTTCTAACTAACTAGCTAACACTCTGCCAGCATCACTGATCTCTTGCTCTCTCTCTTACCTGCACACAACCTACAAACTTGTTGAACCTCAGATTCAGGAGGAGCAATGCAGATTCCGTCTTGGCCATGGAAGAGTGGACCAACTCTTGTACTGTACAAAAATTGTACAATAAATTCAAAATGGCTGACTTTGTTTGGGTTCGGTTGGGTTTACAGTATAGGCCCAAGATGCTTTTTTGTAGCTCTCCATAGGATAGACATGCCTACCAATTTTCATACATCTAGCTGAATCCTAGTGCGGGGGCTACTGTGAAACATGAAATTCCTCTGTCATGGCAAAGCATTGAAATTTGCCATGCTGCCACGGACATGCTGTTCAATGACTCTGTAAAAGCTTCACAATTCTGCATCACAAACATCTTAGGATTGTACTGACCAAACATGGAGCTGATCTGATTAAAACTCTAGGAGGAGTTCGTTAAAGTACAATGCCTGAAAATGAGGACAAAATGTACCAAAATTTCACTATAATTTCAAAATGGCGGATTTCCGGTTGGGTTTAGCTTATGGAGCCAAGAGCCTTTTTTTTGTAGATCTCATCATGCTACAAATGCATACCGATTTTCATACATCTAGGTCAAACGTGCTGTGGGGGCTACTTCATTGAAATTTTCTAGGGGGCTCCCTTGAGCTGCTTTGTCACTCTAATTATAAACTTCACGTTCATTAAGGCAAGATCAGACGCATGTACCAAGTCTCGTTGGTGTAGGAGCACTGTTGCCCCCTGAAAAATCCTGAAAGTCATTAGGGGGTGCTATGGAGCCAACGTGCCAAGCTCATGCCCAATTCCCTTAGCAAAAAAACTTTTCATAAGTAACAACATATCTGCCACGTTTTGTGAATTTTTGCACATTCTAAATGCCTGTGGTCGTGAAATGATTGCCACAGGAAATCCAAAATAGCACACTTCCTGTTTCATGAGAAATTTTCAGAAAATATGCAAAAAAATCCTTTTACCATGTGTGCAATCATCGCACCAAATTTCATGAACATCCGAGGACCTCAATGTTGACATGGCCCCCTGCTGGAAACTCCCCAGCCCGATCACTATTGAAATCTACGATTTTTGAGGGGAGCACCTCCGGTGCCAAGCACTGCTGGGCCCTGGCACACTCAGTGCTCGGGCCCTAATGAGTGTTGTAGTGGCAGATCTGGATCCTGCTGCTCCAAAAACAGAGATACCTGCAGTATGAGGACAGAGACACACACACACACACACACACATACACACACACACACACACACACATACACACACAAGCACACACACACACACACACACACACCACACACCAGAGACCGCAGTTGATTGATTTTAGGTTGTGGATTCTACACGTGAGCTTTTATTCTGATTTTTTTATGTCTTCGGAGGCAGCTCTCAGAGCTCTTCTCTAAATGTTAAAAATAGTCGACTCATAACCAGTTTGAAGACATGTCACATGGCCATTGTTGAGAACTGCCCACAGCTGCCTTCACACCAACAGTTGCCAAGGAAACAATGTAATATGCTTACTGGTTTAGCAGTTTCCTCTTAACTTGTTACTTTGACAACAGGAATGTCAATTAGCTGCGCTGGAAGAGATAAAGTTTGACCAGCTTTTGTCTGCCCACCTCATTCCTTGTAAGGGTAATTGGAAGCTGCAGTAACTAAAAAGAGTTAACAGTTCCTATAAATCAACATGACTTCTCATCAACACAGTTCAACCGGCCTCTTTAGACATGCATTCCAATTTGACAACAGATGTCCTGCAAATACTTACAACACAACCAAATACACAAACGTGCTGTAAGTAGCACAGTGGAAGTGTTTCCAGGGGACACTGAAAAGAGATGAACCTGGCTGGGACCCACTTGTTGTTCAATGTTTTGTGACTTTTGTTAAAAGCTCTGAACAACCAGTGCACATGGATGGATTTTCTGTATTTGGTTGTGTTGTGAGCATTTGCAGCACATGTGTTGTTAAATTGATGAAGATGTTTTCGGAAATTGTTTCCGTTTTGTCTGTTTGCATGTTTTCTGTTGTAGTGATTTGAGCTCTCAGGGCCACCATTGGATTCACTATAAATTTTTACTTATTCAGTTCATCATTTATCAGGGAATTCTGCTGCTCATTGTTTTAGTTAACTGTAGAACAACAAAAACTTTGTGGTTGGTCATGTTTTGCTACATGAGGAGAAACAAATATTTTTACAGACAGAACTGACATGAGTAGAGTTTCCTCAGTGGTTTGTTACACTGATTTTATTGTATTCTGCATAAGAGACTATCATCAAGTGGAACAATAACTTAATGTGCATGCGCCGACGTGCATGCAGCCTGATGTGTTTGCTCCTGCTATTTTCCTGCTATTTTCCAACTTTTAGCTTTCTTCTTTAATCATATAAGATCAACTTTTTTACTACATAACTTGTTAAGCTGCTCACTCTCTAAACATGCGTGTCTTTTTCAGTTGTCACACAGCAACTCTATGGCCGCATTGTTTTTTACACATCAGCTGATTGCACTGAGGCGGGCAAGCCTGGAAACCAGAACTGCAGATATCCCTGCAGTAATCCGGAGAAGGCCACACAGGGGATGCAGAGGAGGTACGAGGCAACGAGAGAAGAAAGCTGTGCATAGATAACAACGACCAGGGGAGAGGAGAAGAGAGCCGTGTCTCCCCTCTCTCATCATGGACATGAGTTCACTGGCAAATAAAATGGAAGAACTAACAGTGTTAGCCAGGTGTCAGAGGGAGTTCCAGGAATATAGCATCATGTGCTTTACTGAAACATGGCTGCACCAGGATATTCCAGACTACAACGTTACAATTTCAGACTATTCGGGCAGGGAGGGATTGCACTGGGAGCTGTAAGAGTAAAAGCGGTGGACTTGCTGTTCTAGTCAACTACAGATGAGTCAAGGAACATATTTGTTGCCCAGACACTGAACTTTTAGCCATTGGTCTCCGGCCATAATTTTAATTGCCTAGAGAATTTTCACATGCCATTATGATCGCTGTTTACAACCCCCCCCCCCGCTAACCTGTCGACGGCGTGTGAAGTCAATCACACATCATAGCTTGACTCAAACCAAGTGCCCTCATTGCAATCCCTGGCAACTTCAACCATGTTGCCGTAGCAACAACCCTGCCCAATTTCACCCAGTATGTCAGCTGTCCAACCAGAGCGGAGAGGACCCTGGACTTGCTGTATGCTAATGTTAAGGACACATATAGCTGTTCTCCCCTTCCGCCCCTGGGGAGGTCAGACCACAACCTGGTGCACCTTAACCCCTGCTATGTACCCCTGGTAAAAAGGCAGCCTGTGACCACAAAGACAGTGAGTAGATGGTCGCTGGAGGCCTATGAGACACTTCAAGGATGTTTTGAGGTAACAGACTGGAATGCACTATGTGAGCTGCATGGAGTGGATATTGTTGGGCTTACAGAATGTATTAAAGACTATATCAACTTCTGTGTGGACTGAACTGTCCCAGAAAAGACTGTACAAATAACAAGCCATGGGTAACTAAAAACATCAAAGACCATCCTAAACTCAAAGAAGAGGGCTTTTAGACCTGGCAAAAAGGAGGAAATTAGACTAAAGAGGAATATAGGAGGAAGCTGGAGCTGCAACTCCAGCAAACAAGATGCCCTCGCCTGACTCAGCTGTCGTCTGTCTCCAGTCCACTGCCGCCCCCTCCCCCACCTTACAACAATGGTGTCAGCCCCAGGGTGCTGAAATCCTGTGCACCCCAACTATGTGGAGTGCTTCACCATGTGAGCCTGGATGAGCCTGGATCTTCCGCCTTGCTCCTGTGCCAAAGACGCCGCGTTGTAGTGGCTCTGAGGACTACAGACCACATCGTTAAGACCCTGGAGAGACTTGTCCTGGAGCAGCTCCGGTCCATGGTAAAGCCACACTTGGACCCCCTCTAGTTTGCCTACTAGCCACAGCTGGGAGTTGATGATGCCATCATCTACTTGCTAAACTGCATCTAAACCCACCTGGACAAGCCAACGAGCACTGTGAAAGTCATTTTTTGACTTCTCCTGTGGTTATAACACCATCTAGCCTGCTCTACAAGGTAAGAATGCCCCCCAAGTGTCCTAGATTGTGAACTGACAGGCAGACCACAGTATGTATGCTTTCAACACTGTGTGTCGGACAGTGTGATTAGCAACACTGGAGCACCGCAAGGGACAGTCCTGTCTGCCTCCTCTTCACCCTATACACCATGGACTTCAACTACTAGACAGAGTCGTGTCATCTTCAGAAGTTTTCTAATGACTCTGCGATAGTTGGATGTATCAGCAAGGATGAAGAAACTGAATACAGGTCTGTGGTCGATAACTTTGTCAACCAGTACCTGTGGGTCCACATAGACAATAAACTGGACAGAGCAAAGAACACTAAAGTCCTCTATAAGAAGGGCCAAAGCTGTCTCTACTTTCTGAGGAGGCTGAGGTCCTTCAACATCTGCAAGAAAATGCTGAGGATGTCCTATGAGACTGTGGTGGCAAGCGCTATCCTGTTTGCTGTTGTGTGCTGGGGCAGCAGGTTGAGGGTGGCGGATGCCAATAGACTCAACAAACTGATCCGGAAGGCTGGTGACGTGCGGATGGAGCTGGACTCTCTGGCGGTAGTGTCAGACAGGAGGATGCTGTTTAAGTTACAGACCATCCTGGACAACACCTCCCAACCACTCCACAGTGTGCTGGTCAAGTACAGGAACACCTTCAGTGAGAGACTAATCCAGCCACGATGCACCACAGAGCACCACAGGAAGTCATTCTTGCCTGTGGCCATTAAACTGGACAACTCGTCCCTCTGAGGGTCAGATCCTCAAAACCAATACACTGGCCTTGGACTTAATCTCGTCAGACATTACCTTCAAAATAAGTCTCAACATGGTAAGAGGGAATTATTGGCTCTGTTGTACAAAACCTTATGCAATTTATACTGCCAAACACAGAAGCACAGACATTTACAGACATGGCGTCCACACGACATGGATACACTTTCAAAATAAGAGTTTCAAAAAGGTAAGAAGTAAGATAGGTAATAAAAGTTCGATCTTGGAAACTATCGTCTATATGGGGATATAGTGGTATAGCTTTATTGCAGATCAAACCATCAGTGTGAGGTTATTTCAGCTAGTCGTGACAGCTTAAAAAGGCTTTTTGGAGACACCTGCAGTGACTGAGGTCAGTGTCAGGCTAAGTCTCACAACATGAATGAAACTGAAAGTAACATCCTTAGCNTTCAGCTAGTCGTGACAGCTTAAAAAGGCTTTTTGGAGACACCTGCAGTGACTGAGGTCAGTGTCAGGCTAAGTCTCTATAACATGAATGAAACTGAAAGTAACATCCTTTGCACAGATTGAAATGTGAGGAGTGAAATACACGCACCAAGCAGCAAGCACATTCAAAATTTGTCCAGGAATTTTCTAGTTTATTATTATAATTTCCATAATTTCCATTTTCTTTCCAATCTGCTCCTAAAAGTGCAGGTCTACTTGTGGTTCCTAGAGTTTCTAAGATTAAAATGGGAAGTAGAGCCTTCAGCTTTCAGGCTCCGCTCCTGTGGAACCAGCTCCAAGTCTGGGTTTGGGAGGCAGACACCCTCTCTACAATTAAGATCAGAGTTAAAACTGTCCTCTTTGATAAGTCTGGCTCAACTGAGTCCATCCCTTAGTTGTACTGCCATAGGCCTAGACTGCTAGGGGATTCCCATGATGTACTGAGCACAATCTCTCTCTCTCTATCTCTCTCTCTCTCTCTCTGTGCATTTATATCATTTTACTTCATGTCAATAACTTTGTATTTTTTCTCTCCTGTAGTTTGTGCTTCTTCTCTCTGTCCTCATTCTGAAGGGAACCATTGGTACCACTGGTACCTGTTGCTTTTCCAGGATGTAGCCTTTTGAGCTACATAGTATATTATAGTGTAAAGTAGTGTAGTATAGTATAGTGTAGTGTAATGCAGTGTAGTGTAGTGTAGTGAAGTGTTTTATAGCATAGTGTAGTATAGTGTAATGTAGTATAGTATAGTATAGTATAGTATAGTATAGTATAGTGAGGTATAGTATAGTGTAGTGTAGTGTAGTGTTGTATAGTATAGTGTAGTATAGTGTAGTGTAGTGTAGTATAGTGTAGTGTAGTGTAGTGTAGTGTAGTGTAGTATAGTATAGTATAGTGAGGTATAGTATAGTATAGTATAGTGAGGTATAGTATAGTGTAGTATAGTGTAGTGTAGTATAGTATAGTGTAGTGTAGTGTAGTGTAGTGTTGGATAGTATAGTTTAGTATAGTATAGTGTAGTATAGTATAGTGTAGTGTAGTGTAGTGTAGTGTTGAATAGTATAGTGTAGTATAGTATAGTGTAGTGTAGTGTAGTGTAGTATAGTGTAGTGTAGTGTATACTACACTATACTATACCACACTATAGTATACTGCACTATACTATACCACACTACACTACACTATACTATAGCATACTACACTACACTCATTAGTGTAGTGTAGTATAGTATAGTGTAGTACAGTGAGGTATAGTATTGTGTAGTATAGTGTAGTGTTGTATAGTATAGTGTAGTATAGTATAATATAGTATAGTATAGTGTAGTGTAGTGTTGCATAGTATAGTGTAGTGTAGTGTAGTATAGTGTAGTGTATTGTAGTATAGTATAGTGTAGTATGGTGTAGTATGGTATAGTGTAGTCTGATGTAGTGTAGTATAGAATAGTGTAGTATAGTGTAGTGTAGTATAGTGTAATGTTGTGTAGTATAGTGTAGTATAGTGTAGTGTCGTGTAGTATAGTGTAGTATAGTGTAGTATAGTATAGTATAGTGTAGTATAGTGTAGTATAGTGTAATGTTGTGTAGTATAGTGTAGTATAGTATAGTGTAGTATAGTGTAGTATATTGTAGTGTAGTATAGTATAGTGTAGTATAGTGTAGTATAGTGTAATGTTGTGTAGTATAGTGTAGTATAGTATAGTGTAGTATAGTGTAGTATAGTTTAGTGTAGTGTAGTATAGTGTAGTGTAGTGTAGTATAGTGAGGTATAGTGTAGTGTAGTGTAGTGTAGTGTAGTGTAGTATAGTTTAGTGTAGTGTAGTATAGTATAGTATAGTATAGTATAGTGAGGTATAGTGTAGTGTAGTGTAGTGTAGTGTAGTGTAGTATAGTTTAGTGTAGTGTAGTATAGTATAGTATAGTATAGTATAGTGAGGTATAGTGTAGTGTAGTGTAGTGTAGTGTAGTGTAGTATAGTGTAGTGTAGTATAGTATAGTGTAGTGTAGTATAGTATAGTGTAGTATAGTTTAGTGTAGTGTAGTATAGTATAGTATAGTGAGGTATAGTGTAGTGTAGTGTAGTGTAGTGTAGTGTAGTGTAGTATAGTGTAGTGTAGTATAGTATAGTGTAGTATAGTTTAGTGTAGCGTAGTATAGTATAGTATAGTATAGTGAGGTATAGTATAGTGTAGTGTAGTGTAGTGTAGTGTAGTGTAGTGTAGTGTAGTGTAGTATAGTGTAGTTTAGTGTAGTCTGGTGTGGTGTGGTGTGGTGGACACACACACAAAGATGAGATTAATATGGGTTTTTAGATCTTTGTGAACGTCAGGCAAATCACCACAGGAATGTTTGAAATGTGAGGATGAGGAATGTGAGCTCTGTTTTTCTTCTTCCTCCATGAGACACAGTGACAAGCCTTTTTTATGAGCTGGTTCTTTTGTTGAGGAAAAACACAATTCAGGGCCTCTCTTGTGTTTTGGAAATGAAGTCCACTCGACGTCTGATGTTTGATGAAATCCAAATACGACGCCCCCTGGAGACTCTGCAGAGGAATGTGAAGAGTCTACATATTTAGTTAAAGTGTGTAAGAAGAGCACATGCTGGTCCTTTAAAGTCAACATACAATATAAGATACGCAATTCAAAGAAGCAAGCACAAGTTAAACTATTTACAGTGTGTAAACATCAACACCAGTTTATTACACTGGCAAAAAAAACAGCACAGGAGTTAATGTCATTGAAACCACGGCAAGCACAGTTTGTTTGTCATGGAATGATAATAATGATGACCCAAGATGTTTATATGCATGTAGCCATTACAGCACAAAGTACTGATGAAAATGACATACTACTCTTTTAGTACCATGTCATCATCAGCAGTATAGACAGCTTCTGCTGTAACTTTAACATCTGGATTATATTATATAGATTAGAAACACTTTTTTTCTCTGGTCCATAATTGACTATTAATAATTTCCTATAATTTATGGAAATAATCCTGTAATTTGGTCTCATCACAGGTGAAGTGTTCATTTACTACGTTGACAGTTAATTGCGGTTAATTACTAGCATAACCTAGAGTCTTTCACTCAGAGCACAGTTCAGCTGAATATGCAAATATATAAAAGTCATTTTAGTTGACTGTGCTTGCTTTGACCCATTCAAACCACATGTAGATGAAAGCTGTCAATGAGCGGAGCTGGCTGTGGTTGAATCACACAGGAGAAGCAAACGACCTCATAAATAAATAAATGAGGAGCTGTTTGTAAATAAACATGTTTGGGACATCCTGAGCCATTTCCTGTATTTATACAAGAAGGTTTTTACATCTCTCACTATGTTTAACAATCTGCCCCTCTGTGAAGAACTTCCTCTGTAAACATCTGGAAGACATGATGCACAGTAATCCATCCACATGTGCACATCTCCGCTTGTGAGACGAAATACTAAGAGCCTGTGATCACGTTCATGTTCAGACATGAATACTGATGAACCATGACTGACAGCTGATGGTGACGTCAGCCGCTCAGCCACTCTGATGACTTTGCTTATTATGTAATTGTAATTTACGTATGTTCATCATGATATGATATTAATAAAAAACACCACAATTATTTAACTTTAAAATATATTTTTATGTGTATAAATTCTTGTCAGTTTATTCTAAATAACATGATATGAAACTAACAATATAAACAAGAATAAAAACAATGATGTAAAATAGGCAAAATGGAAACAAACTGGAACATGAAGGAAACTGCTGCAAATAGAGGAGGTATTTATAGAGAAAATATATAAGTCATTTAAAATCTCATTAACAAGAGCAAATGAAATTAAAATCCTGTTTACTGTTGTCATTGCAGCTCATAAGAAACCAGCTGCTCCAGCTGCTGGGCTGTACTGTACATATGGCTTCAGATAACATATGGACCAGAGTTGTATTGTGCAAACTTTCCAAAACATTCTTCCTGCTTCCTTGAAGAGGCACATTTGGCTCCGCAAGACTGCTCCTATTGCACCCCTATTGTGCTGCTGCCTGTCTCAGCCCACACGCTCTTATAAAAGATATTTTCAATCTCAATGAGACTTTTCCTGGTTAAATAAAGGTTGACTGAAGCTCATTAGACTATGGACACACGCAGAGCTGTGTTAGCAGTGTCTATGCAGCATTAGTGGGATGTGTAGGTCAGACACAGCCACAGAGAGCAGACAGTTTGAGGCGGGGGATAAGGAGGGAGGTGTTGATTGGTATAGTCTGAGTAAAAATCTGAAAGATCCACTAAGTTGAATTTAATAAAGAACAGTAAGACAACAGTAAGACCTCTGTGGTTCCACCAGATGAGGTCTAAGTACACAGCTCCCTTACTTGTATGAATCCTCCTGGTCAAATATTACTCCAATACAACTGAAAGTTGTTCAGTCAGAAATATTATTTGAGTTAAAGTACTGCAGTACTTGATTATAAAAATACTGAAGTATTCTAAATGACTAAATTCTCTTTTACATCACACATCATATCACATTGTTGTATTGTTGTTGACTCCTAATTCTTCTGACTAAGAGTGATTCACAAAGTCTGAGAGAAGTTAGAAGTAGTGGAGAGGACTCCTAACTCACTAAGACCAAATCACAAAGAATCATAAAGGGCTGCTGTCATTCCACATCACAGTGTTCTGGAAACCTTACACGATGCTGAATTACTTAAACGATACAACTCAATCACGAGGGAATAATGATCGTTGTGGAGTTTGTGAAGGATGCAATAACATCTTCAGCCAAATGAAACAACCCAATCAGTGTGTAAATATAATGTTTGGTAACGCTTCTAACAGAGAAAAGGCGATCTATTCACCAAACAATAAATGTGCTCTGATCTGACATCATAGGACAATTCATATGATTTCTTTTAGATGTTCAACAACTACACAGAACAAAGGTGATCGGTGCCATAGATGGAACTCATGTAAAAATTATTGCACCACCACAAGACAAGGAGAACAAAATCACACCATCAACACACAGGTTGTATTTGATGCTATACAGTTCTAGACATTGTTGTACAGTGTCCAGGATCTACACACAATTCATATGGATCTTAATAGAGAGTGACCTGAGGCCACTGTTTGAAAGGATCATGTTCCAGCTGGATGTCACTGGTGGGGGACAGGGGAAATCTTCTCACACCTCAACCCACAGCTGTACCACAGCTACATTACAACAGGTACAGAGAGAATTGAATGGAAGTTTTTATAGTAAAATTAAATTCTCAGGACGACACAAGCCTTATCATACACATGCATTTTGACTTAGGAGTACTCTTAGTGTTAAGATAAAATGCTTTGTGAATACAGGCCCAGAAGTGATATCATCTTAAGACCTACTCTTATCAGAGAGCTTTCCCCCGATTTGACATAATTTTACATAATTTTATTGACTACTTTTGCTTTTATTGACAACTTTTTATTTTTTTTTATTTAACTGATCACTCTCTTGCTGGTGACACTTCCTTTGGTCTATTTCCACTAATACCAGCACTGCCTTGTGTAAACCACTTTGTAACGTGGGTTTATAAAAATGCTCTATGAATAAAGATTATCATTATTATTATTATTATTATTATTATCATTATTATTATTAACTGTATCCAGGTGACATGGAAATATAAAGAATCTACAGAATGTTATTTCACTTGATTGTGAAGCTGTGGCTCGTCAGTGCTTCATTCAGTCAGTCATTTGTTTCCAGAGGAGGAAGGAGAGGATAGTGCAGGCATGTGTGAGTAAACAGTGGTGAGGAGATACAACTGTTTGAAGAACATGTTTCCTAGGCTGGCTTTGTGAAGTGTCACTCCTTGTTGGAGACATGTGTCCACACAGCAGCAAGTGCCTGGGAAATGTCAACAAATACTTTGCTCCTGTGTCCTCACTTAACAGGCCACCAGTAAACTGTAAATTCTGTTCAAACAGTTACCGTCACACTTTACTTCTCAGCAGGCGTTAAGATTATGTGAACTTTACAGAGAGTCGGGGGCTCCCTGATGTTTCAGGGAAGTCTTGTTATGGAAAGGTTAGCTGGCAATTGTCTGTGTGTGAGAATGACTGAACATGTGCTGATGTACAACAAAGCAGCTACAGCAGGACAATAACATGTAATCTTGATTTACTGCTGGGACATAATTAGAAAAAAAGCTTATATCAGCAGTTGTTACTTCCCTTCCTCTCTGTGGTGAAGTATTTTTTTCATTGCAGATTATAGAGTAGCCTAAGTCTAACTGGTTTGAAAAGTAAGTTACAAGTTAATTAATTGACTTCCAAATTCAGTTTGACTGATGTAAAACATAACACTTTCACCTGTAACTTTTTAATACATTTTTGTGATAGAGCTCCCAAATTTGACACAAAGTCTCTTTATTTGTCCACTACAAATGGTAATGTCAACTATAGCTAAGCTAAGCATAAGTTCAATCAGGAAGACTATCTATATGCCTCTTCCATTCACAATTCTCTGTCTTTCTCTCTCTCTCTCTCTCTCTCTCTCTCTCTCTCTCTCTCTCTCTTTCTCACCCACTTCTTGTAATCAGCTGACATTTTGCCACGATCTCAACCAGCCAATCGTGTTCTCCCAATCAAACTTTAAAATCTGTTCTCCTCTCTCCTGCTGTCAGCTGTCATTTGTCAATGTTTAGACCCCAGGGGTGTTTCTTATATTTCGCACAGCCTCACCCCCTTTTCGCATATGATGACATCACAATGGGGTCTAATTGCCAAACACTCTAACACTTCTCACTTTTTCTCTCGTTTGGCAATAAAAGTTTATTCATTACCTCAGAATTAAGCCTATCCTGACTGAAACAATGTTAAATACAAGGAGTTCAATTGTTGAACTGTTCAACCTGCCCTCCTACCGGGGCAAGTTGTAACAGTAATAGTAAAGAATTAAAAACTACAAACTAAACTAAAAACCACAAATTATGCATCTAAGTAAGTTAATTGCACATTTGCCAACACTTTACCGTCTTCCTGTGGTTCACCAACAAAAAGAACCATTCACGACTTTTAAAACACTTTAAATGCACAGTATGTAACTTCTGCCACTAGGGGTCTCTCAATCCAAACAATAGCAATAACGTGGAAATGGGAGTTGTTGTCTTCTCCACCATTACCGTAAGCTTCTCTCGGTTTTGATTCCTTCAGTGTTAGTGGTTCAGGATATAAATAAGGCCCACTGATTATAACCATTAAAAACACTGAATAAAGCAGTTTCATAGTGAAAGTCAATGATTCGCCAATGCTTTTTGGCGAACACGAGATGTCTCGGAGTAGCTGGAAACTGAGACCTCTCTTACCTTTGTTTCTGTAATAACTTATGAACCAGATGTTCAGCAGGTTTTTACAAGCAGTTGAATTACCCACAGAGGTCTCCTTCTCTCCATAACAAACGGACCATGGGGTTTAGACCGGTAAATAAATGAAGCAGTTTGACTTTAAAATGAGTAATTCACTGACGGTCTTCAGTGGACACAGGACATCTATAGCAGATGGGAGGTTAGCTGTATAGCATTTACTCAGCTTTTTTCTCTGATAACTTAAAACGTCCAATGACTAAAATCCTTTATCTGATTAAAATATATAATTGAAAATGACCGAGGTGTAAAAAGTGTATGTAGCTTAAAACTACGTAAAAGTCCATTTTAAACTCCTGTCAGACAAACACAACACTGACCCATGATCATAGAGAATATGATGTCATAGACAGTCTACCAAATGGCACGTACTGTTACCATAATTAAAATCACAGATTTTTCTGATTTGAGAATTTGGGTTAATGTAAGAACACAATTCAACAACACATATAACATAGGTCTAGTTGATTTTAGACATTTTAATGTGGAAAGGTACTATAACTAACACATATCAGTGTAATGTAGTATTGTAGTGACTCAGTTTGACCAGTGGAGGGCAGTAAATACTCAGTTTAGTAACATCTGTGTTCATATATAGACTGTCATTATCAATGTGGTGAAAATTAGAGTTAAAATAATGCAGTTAATGTGTGATAAGGTCAGTGTGAACATTAGTATTATTGTCAGTGGTGTATGTGGAGAGTTGTAGTTACTGACAGTGGCCACTGGAGGACAATGATCATGATAGTTTCTCTGTGAGTCTCTGTCACTTTAACAGTCCAGTTCCATCCACATGAACATGAAGAATGACTGTTTCTATTGAAGAAATCACTGTTGGTATCAGTTTGATGAACAGCAGTCGTAAGTACAACTCTAATAACAACATTTAAGTCTTTATCATTTCAAAACACTTGATGTCATCTGTGTTAATTAAACTGACATTGTGCAGTTTATCTTTTCACCACCAGAGGGCGCCACAGTATCAAGGAGGAGTCAAAGGTCTTCACAGTTAATGGAGATATTAGTTCCATTAGAGCTCAATTGATCAAAAATCAATAATAATGAAAACATTCAAACAGCAGCAGAGTGGGGTTAAAACATTACCCTTTCTGCACGAAGTACCTGTAACAGATTTAGTGTATATAATGCACGATGTAGCCTAGATCATTTCGTTTCCAACAACTAAATATTATATTATCATTCTATTTTAATTAATTTATCTGTTGTTTAAACAATCTTATTGCAGTGTTTTCATTTCTAAAAAATATCAGTCACAGGTGTTGCAGTTACTCACAGTGACCACTCTACACAAGTGCAAAAGTGCAGTTGTTGCCGAAACTTTCACACAATGGACTGTGATTGGCTAATCAGACTGATTAACTCTGACAACAGTAACAACGGCACTTTTCACTGTTGTCCATGTTGTTCTGTTCTAGTGGGAGAAATCACAGTAGCTTTATTGCAGATCAAATTCTGTTAGGGCATGTACATGTGTATGTACACATACACATAGTATTGCTATGTAGGTTCGAAACCATCATTGTGAGGTCACTTTGGCCAGTCCTCAGAGTTTCAAAGAGCTTTTTTAGGAATACCTGCAGTGACTGAGGTCAGATTTAGGATAATTCTCAATGTGAAACTCAAATTATCATCCTCTGAAAAGATTGAAACACCTTTCTGTCTTTCTGTCTGTCTGTCTTTGTCTCTATCTGCCTGTCTGTGTGTGTGTGTGTGTGTGTGTGTGTGTGTGTGTGTGTGTGTGTGTGTGTGTGTGTGTGTGTGTGTGTGTGTGTGTGTGTTTGTGTGCGTGTGTGTGTGTGTGTGTATATATCAGTGTGTGTGTGTGGCATTAGAGCTGCCTACCATAAAGCCTCCAAAAAGCTTGTCTTGCCTGGTTGACTTACTTATAAGGTGAATATCCAGATGGAGATGGTTTGTGTGTCTGTCAATATATGTGTGTGTGTGGTGTTAGGAACTGCTCAAGCTTAACCCTCAAAAGCCCTTCGAAGTTGTCTGGACTGGCTAATATGAACTCACAAAAATAGGGTTCTAAACAAAATTGTCCTCACAATCATAGAAAGACATGCACACACATACCTACACAATGCTGATTTGCCTTATACATGCTCTCATACTTGAGAGTAATAAGGGTAGAGGTAATGAGTCTAATCATTTCTGCCCGGATATTGTGTTAGTAGTATATGTGTGTGTGTGTGTGTGTGTGTGTGTGTGTCTGTGTGTATGTCTGTGTGTGTGTTTGTAAACATCAAAGAGATCAAACAGTCTCTTAACGAGCTGTTTTGAACAACTGTTTATAACTGGAAGACACAGAGCTGACATACAGATGAGTGAGATTTTGGCTTGGCGAGCCACTCAAACTGCTATTTCTAAAAAAACAATACCTCCATGCAGGACCCTGAGGGGACCATGAGTGGCAAAAGACCTTCATACACAGAATATGTGGCTTCGGTGTTTATAGTACCTAAAATGTGGAAACAGGAGCAAGTTACAAAAAAGGGTCAGTTCTGCTTTTCTTCGGAAATCAACTCCTGAATTTGTAGTGCAGTCTTTCGGAGAGTTGGAGGGTACTCCCATCACATAGGGATGACCGGTCAAATACTGTAAGTCTCTGTGCTAAGGTAGACACATTCCATGAAACAGCACAAATTTGTCTACTACCTAGGAAGCAATGATGTATGAAGACTGAAATATGTGGCCATGAGGACGAGTTACACAGAGTTCTAGAACCTGTCCCACTCTAGCTGTGATGTCATCCACTCTAGCCTTTGCTCATTAAGTGCAATACACACCCATTATAAACTAAATAATTGTAAGAAAAAAGCATAAAACTAAAACTGTGATAAATCATAAAGTGTTGAAGATCAAAAATTCTAAAAGTTGAATACAAGTTTAATAGCTGAATGTCTTGTGTCTTATGTCTACAGTTTAAAGTTTGAATAAAGTATGTAGCTGAAAGTATGCTGAAGTAGTTGAAGTTCAAAGAGGCTGAAGTTTTCAAGGATTTGAACATTGTCTCAAGTAATTTGAACAGTAAAAGAATTCATAAAAACCTTAATATTTCAAAAATTGTTGATTGATATAAAAAAGTTGAATACATCCATTAATCTCCAGAAAAAGCTGAACATTTTGATAGTTGAATGATTTTTGTAGGACGAAGTATGAAGGAGTAGTTAGAGACCAGAAAAAGGTAGAAGAATTAAGAATAATAACTAGAAAATGCATTTCCTGCTGAAAATACATGTGAATGCTGAGCGCTGAATGAGATTGCTGAAGTAATGCTGAAGAAGCTGAAGCAACTGCTGAAGCAATGCTGAAGTAGCTCAAGCAATGGCTGAAGACTAAAAGCAGAACTTGTGAGCTGGAGGTTGAATGGCTTGAAACGGTTGAAAAAGGTTGAAAGTTGTTGATGGAAAGTGCAACAAACAGCAAAAAAGTGTACAGAATTGTACAAAATGTACAAAACAAAAAAACATGTAAGTTGAAAGCTAAATTAACTAAATTTGCTAACAAAACACCTAAGAAAGAAGAAACATACAAGCAAAACGTGTAATTTCAAACCTGATGGAGACCTGGTGGACACAATGCTAAAATAGTTGAAAAAGCAATTCATATTAACTGAAGTACAGTGCTTTGAAAAATTAGATGCCAAACTGTTAAACTGGAGGAGCTGAAGTCCATTACTTGCAAAAGCTGAGAACTGAAAAATGTTGTAGGTATGAGAGCAACTCCAAGGTAAATCAACACAGTGTATTTGCGTGTACTTGTATGTGCATGTTCTTGTGTGGCTCTTTGACTGTGTGTACATGTCTTTCTGTAATTGTGAGGACAAATTTGGGTAAAAACCATTATTGTGAGGTCATTTTGGCCACTCCTGACAACTTCAAAGTGCTGTTTGAAGGTTAAGCTTTGGCAGTTTCTAACACCACGCACACACTTACATTGACAGACAAACAAACACCATCACCACCTTGTAAATATTAACTGTATACGTGTCTCAACCTGGTAACACAAGCTTTTTGGAGGCTCTATGATAGACAGCTCTACTGACACACACACACATTGCCAGACACACACAAATGCACAAGTGCAGTTGCTGCCCAAACTTTTACACAACTGACTTTGATTCGCTAATTAGACTGATCAACTCAGGGCATTTTCTACTGTTGTCCATGTTCTAGCAGAAGAAATCACAGTAGCTTTATTGCAGATCAACTTCTGTTCGGGCATGTACATGTGTGTAGACATGTCTACATTGCTACGGTTGTGGGTACAAATTTAGGTTCGAAACCATCATTGTGAGGTCAAAAAACACAATGACAAATCACAAAACACAGCAACAAATGAAAAAACACAAGAACAAATCAAAAACCACAACGGCAAATCAAAAACACAACGACAAATCACAAAACACAACATTAGCTTCTAAAAGAAAAGGTAGGTACCTGCTATCAACAACGATCGTCGCTGATTGGACAGACGCACTGTCACTGTCTTTTTAACAGAAAGGAAACAGGAAGCAAATGTTTTCACATGTAAACATGAGCACTACCTCTGATTCAATGTTTGTGATTATTAGAGATTTTCTTGATGCAGGGCATACATATGAGGTGATACTTGATATGCTGTCAACCTTTCACAATGTCACAATGAGTATGTGCACTCTGAAGACGTTTAAAAGAAGCAGGGTTGTATAGAAGAAAAAACTATTCCTAACTAGCTGAGGTTAGACATGCCATTATGACAGAACTGCTTGGTACCGGGCAACTCTTTGGCTATCAGACTATAGTTTTAAGTTATTCAATGATTAAAATTTTCTCCTCTTGTGTAAAATAGGCAACTTTGCATTTAATGTATTCCTAGGGCTCAGTTTTGGATGGACCTGTTTGGAGACCTGAGAGACTCTGGACACTTCAACGGTAGCCATGAACACCAGTGCTTACTAAGATTCTGCTTCAGTAATGTTATGCAGAAAGACTTGGATGAATATACCAACCTCTGGAACAAGAACAGGATTCAACCATCCAGACTTGCATCATGTCCTGGGGGGATGCCAAACGAACTCTTCTTCTTGCCTCACAGGTAATGCATATAAACTCAGAATGAAATGATCATATACATTATTATGAAAATGCAAAGTGTTGTATTACAGCATAAATTGCACCACACGTGTTATGGTAAATAGATTTGGATTATTGCATGTGTAGGTAATTTATAGCCTTTAATTTAATTTATAGGCTAGTTGTCCCTGCCTTTGTTTACAGGTTTTTCCTTTCATGTTGAATTATATAATTGTCTCACTGTGCAGGTTTGGTTCAAGGGACTGTGGATTGGCTGTTGAAGACAGGGAACTAAATATGTTTCCTGGCCCAAGGCAAACTATTTATTCATGTGGTGATACGGACATCCATCCATATCTACAACAGGCTGTGGAACAAAATGGATTATAGCAGCCACAGGACTTGGAGTCAGCATCAGAACTATACATTACTCTCAATGAAATAGCTGGGCTATAAATATGGACTAATGCAGTCTATTGAGTCTTGCCCTCAATAGGTATTTGTTTTAGTTTTATCTATTATCAAAAAGCCAACATGTTGTGTTGTGCATCTTCCTTCCATCTTTTCACATGAAGTACTACATCATAAGTTGCATATGCGCGCCTTGATCAGAGATTAATAAATTCAGCTAAGGTGTTGACATGCTGTCACTGGCCCCAAATAATGTGAGTAAGATCGGAGGAGTCCTCATGTTTTACTGCAATTTTGCAGACTCTGACTTTGAGCATAACGGCATTTGCATAGGCAGATGGTGTTTACATGGATTCCACTCGACTTTCATTACTGCCTTAATCGCATTATTGCTGTGTATGTAAACTTATCTATTGTTTTGTTTCAGATCTAAAGTCACAGGAGAATGAAGCCAACACAAAGTGTGTTGCTGTCATAATATTTTTTAACTGTAGCTGCCAGTAATTTATGATAGCACAATGGATAACACCTGTTCAGTAATTGGTGGTGGCCCCCCAGCACAATTCCTGAGAGGGCATAAAGCAATCATAGGGTCCAATCACAATATATGCTGACCTCTCAAAACCAAAAACATGCATCTATACATCACAGCTACAATGTAAGTATATGTACATGTTCCAATAACCATGTTTTATACAACTGGCTAAGTGTACACAAAAATAATAAAATAAACAAACAAATGCTTTAACAAGTAAGAAGGTCAATGGTAGATTCATAATCAAAATTATACTTACACTGTTTCTGGCACACATGGTACAGGACTGCTTTCATGCTGAGGTTCAATGCAGCTGTAATGGCTGTAGTAAAAAACACACATAACATATAAAATTACAGCAGTTATTTGCTTAATCCTAGTGGGTCAGCCGATTAATCAGGTCAATATCCAACATTTTGAGACAGTTGGAATTGGCCGATCCCTGCACTTTTACTTTAGTAAACACATAAAATTGACATTTTTGTACAATTTTTATTTCAATTATTTCTCTGTGTTCAAGTGTATAATACATTAGTGTTTAATAAATGTTCACTGGGACCTAATTTTTTTAATTCAATTATTTAAGTTTATAAATTTCTGTGACTCTCAGAAACAAGGAGATGTTGCTGTTGTTAAGTGCACTAAAACTTTATTATTGATTCATAAGTATTTTTTTTCTCTGCTTGAGCAACACCAACATATACCTGCAGAGCAAGTCTAAATAGTTTTATACTCAGTAGTTTCTTGAATATTTTATTTTTTATTTTATTGAGTAGCTACAGTCTCTCTCAGAGAGGTGAAATAAGCAGGAGCTATCTTCCTGCGGCCCTGGATGTAATCTGAAACTAGAGTGTCAGAAGCTTGTAAACGCTTGGCAGTAATTCTAGTTAGACTAGTGTCTGGCTGCTGATGGACAGCCCAATACCTGTGGTCACAAACACATGCAGCTACGAGCGGGGGGGGGGGTATTCCATTAATGTCTCTAAGGAAATCTGCGCCTACTTGAAAAAACCCGATTAGAACTAATGTCGATGTTCACTTCAGGCTCAAGCCGTTCCATGAACACAATTTGTCCATGCCTAGTCAACATTAACTCAAACCAGGCGTGAAGAAGCTGCATTATGTGCGCACACAGACAATACAAGCAGCCCACAACAGTCAATTGTTGAAAACAAGATCATGTCACAGAAAGAAAGGAAAACCCTGCTGATTAGGGAAACCACCTCACCTGTATAATACGTGAATAATGTGACGTCAAGTAAAACCAACCAGTTACAGCTACAGGTGGACTGGAGAAGTTTATCAATGAGCAGTAACTGACGAGCTCTGTGTGCTGTGAGAAAACACACCTCACCTTCGCCAGGTAAAGTCAGTAGTACAGCACTGCTATAGCTCACCTGGCAGAGCTCATGTTATCATAGTTCCTCATGAATGCAACGACACAGGTTTGAGTCCGACATCTGGCCCTTCCTGCAATCCATCCTCTCTCTCACTGGCTATCAGAATAAAAGCAATTAATGTTTAATTAAATGTATATTGCCAACTGTAGCCTATATTATAGTCTCTTAGATTTGGGGCTGAAGGTTAACATAGGTATTTATTTTATAATTCATAAATATGATTGATAGCCTCCATTATTAATATGACAATGCACAATGTAAAACCTCTACATATGCAGGACACAGATTTAAAGTTCAACACATCTAATTTATTAAAAGTATAGCCAAGCATAGAAGTTTGAGATTGCTTACAGAGCTCTGGAATCACCCTGCTCTCCTCTCTCCTGTCTAAGCAGAGTGCAGTACTTCCTTGTTTCAGTCATTCATTCTTATACACACATTCTCTGTGTAACAGGGTCACTCCGCCTCTTCTCTCCTCACACCACTCTGACCTGAACCTGTTATCTAAACATGTCATACTTGTACTTTCTTGTCTGTCCCTGTACATCATTCTGCAATCTCAAACGGCATTCAGGGTCACAATGTTCAATGTTCACATGTCACAATGTTCATAAACAATCATAATCATCAGTTTAAGGCTGATTTGCCTTTTTAATCATACAATGCCTACAGTAGTAAACATAACATATCCCTTCTATAACCATATCAATCTGTCCTGTGTAATTCATCAACATACAGCTATATATTTAAAGAAAAAATGTTTTTTTTAGCTGAGGAATAAAGTATCAAAGTATCCTTTTGTATATAAGAGCCAAATCTAATCTAGATCTAATGACTATGACTTTATTTTGCTGGTAAGAGCTGTAGGGTTGACACATGTATATCATTTACACTGTGAAGCACAAGTTATAACCAAAAGAATTATTATGAATCAGTATAAGGCATTGACATTTTCTTGGTACCTTGAAATGTTTGTTGTTTTGGCTTATAAGCACATGAAACAGAGGGGTGGGAGGTTGACCCTAGTTTCCTAGGGTCATGACTAAAGTGATGTGAGTGCAAAAAGACACTTGATGGAACTGTCTTTTGAGATTCTGTTTCCTGCCGTAGGAAATTCTGTGATGCCTTTGTAAGTTTCTTGAACCCAAAAACAGATAGAGGTGAAGGGTGACAAGTGGTTTTAATGGAAACAACGATAAGGGAAGGGGATGCTGGTGGCTGCTCAGGGCTGGAGACTGGCAGAGGGGGGTTGAAGGCAGTGGCTGGTGGTGTGTCTTGAAGATCTTCTGGTGAGGTGGTGTGGCGGGCGGAGACTGGCTGAGATGAGCCAGGAGAAAGGAGAGGGAAGCCATCGCCACACACATACAGAGAGACATGACAGGGGAGGGGGAAAAACACAGAAACACAAGGGAGAGAGAAAACCACCTAGAGATACAGTGGGGCCGTGACAAATTCATTCAAACTGCTAAGTTAAGCTTGACAGTTAGGCTGCTGTGGAACAGGCTAGCTCAGCAGTATAAATTACCATGGTAACTGAGCAAGGAATCAGCAATGGAATGGAACTTACCAGACTTAAAATAGGCCAGGATTTTCATTTATCTGCCTTGATGTAATTTGGCACAGAAGTTTGTGTCTGCATCCTTTTTCAGCAAAATAAAGCTGATTAAATTTGATGCATGCTTTAGATAAGTTCAATATACTGCACAGTATTTGGTTGGAAATTAACAGAACTTCTGGTACATCCCAATGAACTGGGGTTAAAGTGGTTTCATGGGGTCTCAGAACTGGTTTGTTAGATATGCTGTCCAAACACATCGGAAATCAAGTGTTTATCATGTCTGGAACGGCCACACAGGAAGTGGAAAGCTTCATACATCAGACGTGTTAATGTTTATAAATGGTGATAATGACGCATATGTTCAAATGGTGTCTCCAGGAAGACTTTCATAGTGTTGTGCTCAGTCGTTCACATGAAAAGTGTCACAAACAGTTGAGTAACAAATTAAAAAATGTAGCTAGAGAGAAAAGTACAATTGCAGACTCCACAGCTAGAAAATCATGGTGCAACGTTGGAGTGAATGTTGCATCGTGGGTTTTTGGAAAGTTACAGAAAATGGTTGATGCAGGGAGTGGGGGGACGGGGGGTGGGTTGCTGCTATCTGACCATTTGATTTTAGTTTGGAAGGACTATTGATCCCTCTTTAGTTTACTTGTATGAGGTATCAGTATACACAGGGCATGCATGTCAACATGGAGCCTATTTCTTTAGTGTAACAGTTCTTATTTCATTTAAAAACAGCATGTATAAATGAAAAAGTAAAGGCTGAGAAAGTCTGCACCACTGCTCAACTCTCCAGCTCTTTAGTGTTTTCAGTGTCACACTCTTCTTATTTGCTGCCTGCTTTAGTCAGGCAATCACTGATAAGGCTTCAGAGCACTGCTTGTTTTCCCTTTCCTCACTCCTCCCATGAGATGTTAAGTGCAGGGAAATGAGCAGCCAGCGCTGTTGTGTTGATGTTCAGAATTTATCCTTGATGCACTGTGAGATTAACACACTTCATTTGACTTTGATGAATTAATGAGATGACACATACACAAATTGTACTAACTCTAATCTGGCAAAAGGGAACAATGTACTTCTGACAGAAGTCTGATACAGTGGTTCAAAATCACTAAAACTCATACAGTTGGAAGTGGTTTGTATCTTTACATACTTCTCATACATAATTTTATATTCAGAAATATTTTATGTTCAAGAATAAGCCAGTCCTGATTGTATGCAAAAGAATCTGGATAAATATTTCTTTTTCAGTTTTCCAAACAAGTTGTAGTTGTTGTGTTGTCGTATCCAGCACACTGTTGCAGCACAGCCTGATGAGGCACCATAAATTGAGTGAATTCATCTTAACAGCCTTTAAGAACATCACTCATTAACAACAGCTACAATAATAATAATAATACTAATAATACTAATAATACTAATACTACTATTTCTACTACTACTACTAGTACTAATAATAATAATAATAAGTTATATGAAATAATAACAAAAAAATGCAACAAGTTTAGGGTGTGGAACTTGGAAGTAGCCAGTTGAGTTAGTTCGGGCATCTGATTCTGACACTGAAGTTGACTGAACTCACTGTCATGTTGATGAAACCAGTTTGAGAAGACTTAAACTTGTGACATGGAGCATTATCCTGCTGGAAGTAGCCATTAGAAGATTGTGAACCCATCCACAATGGGATGAACTTGGTCAGCAACAATACTCAGATAGACTGTGACATTCAGACCATTATTGATTGGTATTAAGAAGAAAACATTCCCCACACCATTACACCACCACCACCAGCCTGGAACGTTGACACAAGGCAGGTTGGGTCCATGGATTCAGACTCTGACTCTACCATCTGCTGCCTCAGCACAAATCCAGATCCATCAGACCAGGTCTTCACCTGTCTGGTGTTGGTGAGTCTGTGTCTACTGCAGCCTCAGTTTTCTGTTCTTGGTGACAGAAGTGGAACCTGATGTGGTCCTCATGCTGTTGTAGGTTGGACGTGTTGTTCACTCTGAAGCTTTCTGCTCACCACATTTGTAAAGAGTGGTTATCTGAGTGACCATAGCCTTTCTCTCAGCTCCAGCCAGTCTGTCTATTCTCCTCTGACCTCTCTCATCCACCAGTTGTTTTCTTCAAGTGCTTTGAAAAATGTCAACTTCAAATGCGAACTTCGAATCTGTTCCAGACCCTTTGCTGCATGTCATCCCCTCTCTCTCTCCACTACGCTCTCACAACAAAGGAAAAAATACTCCAGACAAAAATAAGTTTAATATTCTATTTCCTCACTTTCCTCACACACGCTGCATTCTCTCATGCGCACCCTGAATGACAGGCATACAGAGGACTTGTACAGAAAGTGACAAAACAGGGCCACTAAAAAGTTTGGGATTTTTTGACGGTCCACCAGCACATTGATGTGACACCCCACTGGGCTTTGTCCCAGTACACCTGATGACCAGTCAAGGCATTTTGTACCTGGGTAGTAGTACACCATCGGTCGGAGTGAACATTACTATGTAATAAAAATGTATCAAACTTAATATCAGCTCGTTAAATCCATCTTCCTCTCTCATCAGCCAGGTGTTTCTTTATCTGTCTTTTCAAAATAAAAGCCCTCTGGAGAGGTGTGTAATTGCAACTTCATGACATTGCAGCAGTGGCAATATGTATACAAGGGAAACACTGCAGCTGAGTGACAGACCAAAGGCATGGCTCAGCAATCCATTTCACCTTGTTCAAAATTTTAAATGGAGGTTGCAGCTCCATTTCAAATCTATGAAGTGACCTTGATGTACAATGCAGCAAAGTTGGTTATCAGACTACTAAATATCCGACATATTGATGTGCACAATGAAGACCTAGACAAAAAGAAATGATCCCAGAAATCCTAGTACTTTACTGATTATTTTGTGAAAGGTAAATATTTTTTAAATAATTTGTCACAATTTACTAAAGACATTTGATTTATTGGGTTCAGTCAAAAATATGAAAAAACAGAATGGTATGCAGAAGGAAAGTAAAACAACCATAAGGCATGTACGGGACTAATGAGAGAGGAAGTATAAAGTAAAGAAGGAAGGAAGACATTTCTTCCAAAGCTGAGAGGGAACAACATTCCTCTGCAAATTGTCAACTTGGCCATGAAGAGTGTGTGAATTCGATCTGATAACAGGTTTTTGACGTCACCTAAGTCAACAGATGCAGATGGATAATGTCCAAATCGACATCATAGACTTTCTGGTAGGGTAATAGGGAAATGGCCAAAATGAGATTTCTTTGTTGAGGCTAATGCTGAGTGGCTCCTTTTTCTGATGTTTACAACATTGATGCCAATCAAACCTCAGGCATCACTCCAAACATCCCGCCTGGATGCCACTGTTTGCCAACCTCACATGCAACTGCGTAATGTCAACACAATGTTTTATCTTCCTCTGCAAATTCTAAACTTCATTAACTGTATGTAGTCTTCAATAAAAAATTTAAAAACACAAGAATAATATACAAATAATCTGATGGTTCTAAAACTAAAACAGCTCAAACTACAATTTGATTAGTAACATCATGAATGAAGATGATATCAGGATTATGTTCTCCAGTCAAACATGTACCATATGTACCACACGCAAGTCATGGTGAATGATAGGGTTTCAAAACCAGTGGTAGAAAGAAACCAAGACCATTTTTGATGATGAATATTTACAGTCAATTTAACCTTTTACTTCTACCCCACTACATTATCTTACAGCTATAGTTGTTAGTTTCTTTTCAGATCAAGATCATCATCATCAGATCATCATCATCATCATCAGATCATCATCTAAATACAACACATTGTTAAAGATTCGGTCTTTTTGGCTTTAAGCTGGTAGCAGTTCCATCCCATAAAGAATTTTAAATAGCTATTTAAAAATGTAAAATGATCCATATTAAAAAGATTAGAAAGATTAAGAGAACGAAGCAACATGGAAAAGTGTTACCATACTTTAGTTGGTATGAGATAAATTAAATAAACTGTAAATGAAAACATTTCAACAAAATGTTGATTAAAAAAAACTGATCTGGACAGTAAATTAGCAGAATATAAAGGTGATTTCTAGGGAGAGTTGCATCACGGTTTACATAGTAAGAATTTTATTAAGTCTGGATATTTAGGGCCTGAGCACTGAATGGTGAAACCTTGCTCAGGTGTGAGGACCCTATTGAAACCTTTCTGTTTGTTATTATTGTTTTTCTTCCAAATGAATTGCCTTTTTGAGGCCTTTTCTGTTCTCACAGTCACGAAACTTTGCACATGTGTCAGGTCTGGTGAAAATTTACATACACTGTTGCTCATAAAGTTGGAATAATTTTATTTTCAGACACAATCCTCTGTTTATTCCAATTTAAATGCATCAGTAATCACTTTTGACCAGGTGCAATGATTAGATTATGTGTCCCAATTACCCAGGTGAAATTAAATAAATCACATTGTCGCAATCATTTCATGGAAAGAGGTAAAAAATATTTTTTTCCAACCTTATGAGCAACAGTGTATTTTATGGGTCTCCCACATGGGTGATGCAAATTGGCTCTATAGCGCCACCTAGAAAATTTCAAAGGGGCCCTTCATACCCCATTGGTTTCATCTACATGCACAAAAATTGGTATGCACATAGAACATTGAATTTTGCGATTTACAGGCATTGGAATTTAACAAACTCCTCCTAGAGATTTGATCAGATTGACACCATCTTCAGTCAACCTCATCAAAACACCTTTGTGACGCTAAATTGTGAAGCTCATCAGATTTCGTCGGAGGACCCCGAATTTCAATGCCATTTGGCCACACCCATTAAAGCTGCTTGTAGCTTTAATTGAAATCGTAATGTTTATTAGGGCCTGAGCACTGAACAGTGCTCGGGTTGACAAATATATTTTGTCACAATTACACTGTATATTACTTTAAATATTACACTGACTCTGTGGTTGTTTTCATTCTGCAATGGCATCATATTTGGTAAAGAAGACTTGTTTAGGGGTTGGAATTCAGTTTAGGATTGAGTTTAAGATTTGAAAGTCAAGACATGAGATTCAACAGTGATGATGAGATAACACTAATCATCAATTAAACTTGAGTGAATCTGTTCCCTCCTTAATTCCCAGTGACATTGACTCCAAGCTGTAAGAGGCTGTAAGTGGTTTCGTTGGAGAGCAAGTAGTTGTGGTAACACTGAGCAGATTTGCAGATGTTTAGCATCTGCAAATCTGCAATGTTAAGCTTCCTGCTTTAAAGAAGATTTCCACAGTTGGGTCCTTTCCTTCCCCACTAACACTTAACTACAGAGTAGTCCACATTAAGCACCGTATCAGCTGTGGATTGTTAGGGGTGGGCATGAATAAACAAGAACATTGTGGGACATGCTCACCGCTCTCAGGAAACATCCATCAATACAGATACTGATAGACGCCTTGCTCCTGTTCCTGTCAGCACAGCTGTTGTGTAATATGTTGTTTTTGCTGTTTCCCTGCAATTCAAAACACTGAAGGTTTGTTATTAACTTTTAATGTATGCATGCATACCAACTTTGACCCTTGTTAAGAAACTACATAAGCAGGAACAGTTTACATTGAATTAAAGGTTGATGGTGAGTGAATGAATACAACACGGAGGCAGTAGAAGCCTGGGGCAATAAAGGAAAGAAGATTAATTTTGACTCTATCACAACTCAGAAAAATCAGTTCAAAAGTCCACTGTAATGTTGGAGGCAGGTAACAAACCAGGCAAGCAACAAAAGGAACAGGTAAAAACAAGGCTGGAAAGCTTGATTGAATGCACAAAGACAATCTGGAAAATGGTGAGTGAAATGGGCCGGCCAGGTGTGTGATGAGGTGGGGGAAGGAAGGCAGGAAACAGGGCAGGAGGGAGTGGCTGGGTCCAGTTAGAGTAAACAGAAAACATGGAGACCGGCAGAAAAACAAATGTACAAAACATGATAGACTAATGCCTGAGCCCTATGGGTCAAACACAGGACTGCAGGGCTGAGGGGCTGAAAGTGAAGCAGCAGATGCCTGGGCAGAGGAAAGCCCCGGAAAAAAGGCATGTACCAGGCAGCTGAGATACTGAGAAAAGCCAAACTCACATACCACATTGACTTGAATTGCCACACTTGGGTCTTTTCTCCCTCTTTCTTTCCTCTCAACCAGAGACAATGTAAGAGGAGGCAACAGCACCACAAAAAGCCTTTGCTCTTGGCTCAGCTGGATTTGTGTCTGGAATAGAATGAATGTCCTGAAGCTGTAGGCACATTCGGCAAATGAAACATGTATTTTACCACAGAAGTTTACCCACAGGACAGATTTAAATGATGCTAATGCTATATTTTTGACTATGAGTATTTCAGTCACAAATCTTGCATTTCTTCAGAGCTTTATTTGTGCAATTTCTAAAATGTAATGTGACAAATTATGCATTTAACAAAACTTAATTGCAAACCATTTATTATAAATTATGTACCGAAAGTTCTGTAAAAGTGGAAAGACTACTTGTTTTATTCAATCCTTCAGTCACCATTAGTTGCTAACATTAGCACGCTAGCTTTCTATGCTAACTTGCTAGCACGCTAGGCTGGTTAGCAAGAAAGCTCACAAGGTAGCAAACAAACCTGGTCAATTGTCAAGTGAAATACATCGTTTTAAATTTCAAAGGTACGCTTAAATGACTTTACCTTAAAACTTGGATTTAAACAGTTAAAAGTTATCTCAGTGGGCGCTCTAGCTGATATAAGCTAACTACCTTGCTAGTGGTGCGGATGTCATGTTGATATTCCAGAAAATTTTACTTTTAGTTTTTTCTTTTTTTCTCAGAATCACCAACACTTGGACAGTCAACTAACCACATAAAATAGGATGGATGTTTTCATGAACCACATCAATCAAATGTCAATGCCTCCAAAACAGAGAGGACTTATTAATGCTGTCAACCGAATGGATTATTAACACAACTAATACTGGCTAGTTTCTAACTTAAGTCTCAAGTTACAGTTCAGCTAAATAATGTTGCCTAGTTACTTAAACTTTAAATTACAGCTAACTAATGTTGACATAGTTTTCTAACTTTAGCCTCAAGTTACAATTTAGTTAACTAATGTTTGGTAGTTTCAAACTTTAACCTTAAGTTACAGTTTAGCTAACTAATGTTAGTTATTTCATTACCAATATAAAATGTGAGCTAATGTTAGCAAACACTGGTGCTCAGTCATGAACAGTGATACAGTGGTGGATAAGTTGTTGTTGGTGGTTTGGTTTTTTGAATTAGCTTGTATAATAGTTACCCCCTTTGTTTTCACTGAGGAATTCAGTGTTACCTGGTTGGGTCACTGAACAGTATAAAACATGTAAAAGTTATTATCATTATCACTACTATTATTAACCTTTATTTAGACAGGGGAGTCTATTGAGACAGAGGTCTCATTTTCAGTGGCGCCCTGGTTACATACAGAGAATTTGAATCATAAAAACAATATAAAACAGTCAAACATTCGTTTGTTCATAAAATGTAAAACAATCAATACAAAACATCCAACCTCAATAGTACCTTATCATTTAATAGCATAAAATAAAAATAAAAAAGTTAAAATTTATGTTAAAAATTATACAAAACTTTTACAGCCCTCAAGATCAGACTCAAATAACAAATCTTTAAAAGTGCCCAAAGAGACTATGTTATTTAATTTAATTGTCTCTTGAAGGTTATTCCAGGCTCTAGGCATGCAATAGCTGAAAGCAATTTTACCCAGTTTGGTTTTGACTTGTGGCACTTCAAGGATTAACCAGTGCTTGTCTGGTGTGGATTAGACCGCCACACAATGAGGGATGTTAGATAATTGGGCAGTTTTTGTAAAATAGCTTTATAAGAATATATATCAGCAAGTGCTGTCTTCTCCAAGCAGCCAGGGATGACCAACCCACTGCCTGGTAAAGATTACAGTGATGTGTTCTGAAGTGATCACCAGTAATGAAACAAAGTGCTGTGTGATAAGCACTATCAAGCTGTTTCAAAGAGGTAGCAGCAGCATGCATATAAATAGTATCACCATAAGCAAGTACAGGCAAAAAAGTAGATTGTGCTAACCGCTTTCTAGTTTCAGACGAAAAACATGATGTTTCTAAAAAGGAACCCAAGGATCATCCTTAACTTCTTAGCTAGCGCCTCAGCATGAGGTTTAAAGGAGAGCATTTCATCAATAAATACCCCAATGTACTTATAGGAGGACACTTTTTCAATTTTATAACCATCCAACTTGCAAATATTGAAACAAATTTCCTTCCAGGAGTGCAATCTTGTAAATTTAATTATATTTTGTTTTTGAAACATTTAAAGAAAAAGTTTAAGCTGTAAGAGTGAATGTTGGATTGATTCAAAAGCTGTCTGCAAAGTATATCTGGCTCCCCTCAATGTGGGTGCAAATGAATAAAGCACAATGATGTGAGCATAAAAATGCACCTTACAGCCATTATAGAATGAGGCAATATCATTAATATATAAGGTTAAAAGTAAGGGCTCTAAAATTTAACCCTGTGGTACGCCTTTAGTGACTTTCCAAGTAGTGGAACGTGTAGAGTCTGCAGCAATACGTTGTGTTCTCTCTGCAGGATAACTTGTGAACCATTGGCAGGCAATCTGATCCAGGCCAGCAGAGGCTAGTTTATCTATTAAAAGTAAATGGTCAACTGTATCAATGGCTTTGGACAGATCAATGAACAAGGCAGCACAGTACTGTCCATTGCCAAGACAACATATAATATCATTGAGAACAAGAGATGCAGCTGAAATGGTACTATGACCAGATCTAAAACCAGACTGAAAAGTATTTAAAATGCTATTTCTCTTTAAGAATGAATTAAGCCGACAATTAACTTAAGATTCAAGGGTCTTGGCTAAACAAGAGAGCTTGGAGATTGGACAATAATTATTTAAATCAGTACAGTCTCCTCCCTTATGAAGAGGAAACATGTGTGCAGATTTCCAGATCTTAGGAACAATTCCTGAGCTAAGAGACAGGTTAAAAATATATGTTAGGTGCCCAGCTAAGACTGGAGCAGCTATCTTCAGAAGACTGTGGTCAAGCTGACCAGCACCAGTAGACGTTTTTGGGTCTATCTTCAGAAGAGCATTTCTCACCTCTGTTTCAGACAGTGGACTAAAACAGAAACTATGAGGATTCCTGCGACTTGGGGGCTCATTACTCTGTTGACAGATATTTAATAAAATGAGAATTAAAAGCATTACGAATTTATATTTTATCAGTTATGGAACCACAGTCACACTGTAACTGAGGGGGAAGTGCAGTGGCAGAATTATTCTTCACTGATTTAATTGTTTTCCAGAATTTAGCTGGATTATCGGCACTCAGGTATAAGGAATTGAGATAATATGTAGATGTAGCTCTCCTGATCATAGCAGTGGATTTATTTTGTAACTGCCTGATCAATACGCAGTCTGAAGCAGCCTCAGTTCTTCTAGCTTTGGCCCATGCCAAGTTCCTCTTAGTAATTGCTACAGATAGTTCGGGTGAGAACCAGGGAATATGTCTGTCCTTAATCCTTAGTCTCCTAAAGGGAGCATGTTTGTCTGCAATAGAATTAAAAGTGCTGGAGAAATAAGTTAGGGCCAGGTCTGGGTCAGATATGAGAGTCACTCTATCTAAGTCACACATATTTAATTCATGCAGGAACCCTTGAATGTCTAAGTTTCTGAAATTCCTTTTGGATATGATTTGTGTCTTTGTTCTGCATATTTTCACAGGCAATAGGGCAGTGGTCACTAAAATCTTGGGGCAAAAATCCACTGGATGAATATCTATGAGGCATATTAGTGAGAATAATGTCTATCAATGAAAATATATCTACTAAAATATCATCAGCACCGGGGGGGGGGTCTATGTGCCTTAATCACTGTCACTGTTGTTTTTTCCCCAGATTTACTGACAGAGCCAGACATTCAAACTCTCAAGGGACAGATGAGGGGAGTAGCAACTGATACAATGAAACATGTTTAACATAGATAGCTACTACACCACCTCTCCCTTTTCTGTCTGCTCTAAAAAGGTTAAAACCATTAACACTTACTGTATATTAGCATCTGGAATAGTTTTTTTTAGCCATGACTCAGAGATGATTAAAATATCTGGATCTGCCTGTTGGATCAGAATATTAACAGTCCAATTTAGAGACCAGACTCCTTGCATTCATATATAGCAACCCAAGCTCTTTTCTAGATTTCAAAACTAAAGCAGATTATAGAGGAGGAGAGGGTTTCATGTCAGCTAATCCAACTGAACTACTTCTCGTTACAGGTATAGATATGAGATTCTTAATCGATATCCTGTTTGGTCTGTGGCTTGATCTATAAGCTCTACAGAGTGAAGAGCTATGAAATATAACAATTCAAGTAATTATATCAGCAGTGGTGGAAAGCAATTAAGTACATTTACTCTAAGTACTGTACTAAAGTACAGTTTTGAGGTATTTATACTTCATTTGAGTATTTCCATTTTATGCTACTTTATACTTCCACTCCTACGTTTGTTGACAGCTTAAGTTAAACAAGCAAGATACCGTGAGGACCGTAACACTTCAGTTCACTGAAGGCTGTGCTGCACAAGGTTCCCTTTTGCCATGGGAAAAAAGTCGACCCCCGACCCCCATACTCGATTTGTCATTGTACACTTTGTACTCTACACACACATAGGCAAAAAAAAATCAAACAAAAGTGTAGCTGGAGTTTTCACCTCTTTGGACTTTTTCCTCCTAGACTTTTCATTTGTCTCTAAAGCTTTGTGTGGACTGGCTCCAGGTTACACTGAACTGCTCGTCCCCTCCACCTCCAGACCCCTCAGACCTGCTGACCAATCACTGCTCTCTCCCAGTTAAAAACCAAAGGTGATGGAGCATATTAATGAACTCACTTGAGTGAGTTTGTCCAGAATAAATCAGTTCACCATCAGAATATTTTCCCAGACTCACAAATTGAAGCAGCAGAAGGTTTTTTTTTTTTTACCAAGTTCATTGTCTTTATTTAATTTCTATAAAAACCTTGACTTTAAATCCTGCATAAATAATGCAACTCAACTGACAGAGACTTACATAAAAAATCACTAATGTGGAGTTAAATTCTCTTTTTAATGCAGTCTCTACTGTTTATAGAACCATCTCACGTCTGGCTTTATAACACAGAAATATTATTTGTCATGAATATCAGTTAATGATGAGTTCTGTTCCACTTTCTGAGCAGGAATATTTAGAAAGAGTTCATCATTTGGGACATATTTCTTTGGTAATGTTAAATAATTCAATAATGAATGCATCAATAATAAACCATTAATAAAAACAACTACTGTTTTTCCTCCAGCAGGAAACTGGCTTTGAATTTTAGATAGCTCTATGAGGAAAATATGGTACTGGTCAAAAGTTTGAGAACACCTCAATTTTTCCAGTTTTTATTCAAATTTCAGCAGCTCACTTCCAAAGGAAAACCTTAAATGGTACAAAGGTCAGTGGTAAACTGACCATGGTTTAAAAAAAAAGAAAAAAGAAAACAAATAGAAAACAGGAAATGGAAGTAAATGCCTTGAAAGTTAATGAAACAATTCCTACAGGTTGATGACTGAAGGGCCCTCTGTCTGTACAAAGGCAGTGCTGAAACAAACAGAACATTAGGAGAACAGAACCAGGTGGAGGCTTCACATGATGAAGACCAGCACAGTCTCCAGACCTGATCTCCATGGAGCTGGTTTGGGATGAACGTGACGGAAGGTAAAAGCAAAGCCACCTGCAAGTGACACATTAGTGGGAACTTCTGCGGCAGTGTTTGATCACCTTTCTGAGCAATACTTGATTTCCATTGTAGAAAGAACTTTTAGTTTCACAAGAAATTTCTATGATTCCTTGTTTTAAAATCTCTACTTGTTTATTTTTTCTATGGTTTAATTTCAGAATTAAACCATAGACACTGAATTATATAAAATTCACAGCTGGAAAAATTGAGGTGTTTGAAAACCTTTGACCAGTGGTGTATGTTTTTCAAGACATCATCTGTGTGTATTGTTACTACTATTCTTGTAGGTCTGGCCGTTGGTTCAATCAGTTATGACGACTCTGTACCGGAGATGTTATAAAGGAGGAGTCAAACAACTTAAAGTAGCAAATACAAGGTGTTTGATTGTACTCACCACAGTAATCGGTAATACCTCAGGACACAGTTATTTTGCTACGTACAGATCAGACAGGTGGGATGATCATAACTGACAGAACTAAAGGCCACGGGTACAAAAAAAAAAAGAAGATTAAAAAAAAGATTGTTATAAATCGTAGATTTCCTTTAGTTCATTTGGAGGATGATTTGCCATTAAGCAAAAATAACCAAAACACATCTCAGGTTGTTCTTATTACTGATCTATGAATTATTAGTGAAGAATCTATTAACCGTTATAAAGCAAACTTTATAAAGTATGCCAACTTTAAAAGGGAAACCCTGTAAATGAGCCAGTGTGAAGGTGTAGAGGAGATGCTATGTGACCCAGTGTTTCTCACACTACTTCATAAGGGATTTGATTTGTATGGAGGCTGCTGGATCTCAACAAGGTTTTGGTGATCTGAAAACATATCAGTAGCTTAATATCAGTAGCTTATAGCCTATACATATAGATATAGATCTAGCCTATATCCCTTTTTAGTCAGTTAACTCCAGATGTGTCAAGTTTTGCTCTGCCATTATCGTTCACTACCCTCAAACACGAGGCCTCTATTTGTCAACCTGAAAGGCAAAAGTACAGCAGACCTTGCCCACCCTGCTAGTGCATGATAATGTAGTGTTACATACACTGTTCTGAATCATTCACAGTCATGTAACCCCTGTCTGAATATTTAAAATAAATTCTTTAAAACTCCTTCAAGAATATTATGGCCAAAGCTTTCTATACACCAATACAATCATATACGTTTGTATGGAGGAACATCAAGGAACACAAGTGGTGCTTTGTGACTGTTACAACTGTCCTGAGTTACAATAAATCAAAACACTGAAGGATACAAACACAAAATCAGTCTTTGGTCACATTCAGATGTGTGATTCTCTGTGAGGGGGGGGAGGGAGGGAGGGAGGGAGGGAGGGGGGGCTTGCTGCTGGTTACGCTGCCGAGAAGTTTGATCTGATGGAGTCCTCTCGTAACTGACGGTGCTTCCGGGTGTCGCCCTCTTCACTATGTGCACGACGCTCGATGGTGATCCTGTAGTTTTTTCTGCAGAGGGATGAACAACATGAAAGATGTCAGTGAGGATTCTCCGTCATCTAGGTCGTGCTTATCCAACAGAGGTTGAACTGAAGATGAAACAGTTGCCCTTGATTCAACTCCTCTTGGATCTTGTTTTTCAACCTCGTCTTTTTTTGTAGTGTTCACCGGTTATCATATAATCTTAGTCATTAAAGGGCTTTTTTTAAAACTAATACAGTGTACTCTGTAGGTGCACTTGTGCGTAGGAATACGGTAGTTCAGCGGTTGAAAAATGTAGTTCCAAAGGAAAGTGCTGTTTTCACAGGAGGGTAAACCGCTGAAATTATTCTACATGAAGCTCCATGTAAACGGATATTGGATTGTTTCAGTGGGTGTTTTTAAACGGCTCTAAAACACATTTTTTCTCGTGGTCCCCTGCACAGCAACACATAGCTCTGCCAGGTGCTCACAGTCGGCTTTCCTAACAGGGAGCGCACTGAACAGAATCTACTGTGGTTGATGTGATGAATATTCATGAGTACCTCACACAACCCCACCTCAAATAACCTGAACTATCCCTTTAACGAGCAGAGCCGTGTGTCAAAGGTAAGACAGCAGACATCACAATCCTCTACACTGAAGTTACAACACCACACTCTGATGATCAAGTTCATCTGTTGATTCAACACACACTGAGAGAGAGAGAGAGAGAGAGAGAGAGAGAGAGAGAGAGAGAGAGAGAGAGAGAAGCCAGTGCTAACTGCTAAGCTAAAGTAACTAGCAGATCTGAATAGCATGTAAACAACTGATGAATTGATGAAGCAGCTGGAGCAGAACTAGTGTGAATTTAAATGTACAGCAGGTAGTTAGACACTGTGATGAAGAAAACAACATTAACTGTGTTTAGACAGAGCAGCAATAAACTCTAGCAGTAACAGAAATGGAGATGAGACACTACACTGACTGCAGCATATCAGCAGGTGAACGGTCACTAATATCTGTTACTGAAAAGTCATTACAAAGTAAGTCAGTTAAAATGGGGAAAGGTAAAATGTTAATTGGTGATGATATATGATATAACTATTAAATTAAAGAGCATCTTTAGGCTGCCAGGTGAATCACTTCCCAGGTGAGAACTGCACCAAAAGCAACCAATTAATTCCAGAAGACTACGCCACTTGATTGGAGGCTACAGTGAGTTGCTTTCAGAAAGTGATGAGACAGACCGAGGCTAGCTGGTTACCATGCTAAACTCAGTAGAAGAAAATACGTGATAGAGACAAGAGTAAACATTGGTGTTTCTTTCCACCTCTGGAGACAGCTGTTGGTGAGTGTTATTATTGATTTGGTGGGAAAATTTAAAGTATTATCTAAACTGTGCTTCTCTTTTTCAGCTTCAACCGACAGTACATGTTCTGCACTTACATGAAAATTACTGTGTGCACAGTTTTTTCAATGCAATACAAAACTATATGACATTTGGTCGTGCTCACTTTTTCTATCATTTTGAAATGAAAGGTTCAGGCAGTTTGGTTCAACTGAAGGCCTGTTTCCAGCCTGTGTGACTGTCTGACTTTCTCAGCTGTGAGGTTGGTGATTAAAACCAAAAGACCTGAGTCAAGGCCTTGACTAGAATCGCCTCTTCGTGGTTGGATGCCTCCACCAATCAGACAAGCTTGAGGAAATATGGTCACAATCTGTGTTTGTTTTTGCAGAATATTATGATATCACAGTGATATGACCTTTGACCTTTTGGATATAAAATGTCATCACTATATTTTATCCTTATAGACATTTGAGTTAAATTGTGTCATTATTTGCGTATAGATTTGTGAGTTACGGCCAAAAACTTGTTTTGCGAGGTCACAGTGACCTTGACCTTTGACCACCAAATTCTAATCAGTTCATCCTTGAGTCCCAGTGAATGTTTGTGCCAAATCTGAAGAAGTTCCCTCAAGGTGTTACTGAGATTTCATGTTCATGAGAATGAGATGGACAACCTGAAAACATGATGCCTGACTGGAGACATAATACACAGTCTCTCAGCCAGTGAGTTGGAGGGGAGGTGGATGTGTTTCAGTGACAGTACTTGAACATGACAGTATAAGTATAAAAGAGATGATAAACATCCCCTATAGTTACCTGAAAAAGTAGAACGCTATAAGCATCGCAGTTCCCAGAACAGCTCCCACTATGACTCCAGTCAGAGCTGACACTCCCAGCCCACCTGTTTAGAACAGTTACTGGTTAAAACATGGAGTCATCCCACTTAACGTACTGTAGGTGTAGATAGCTGAACAGTAGTGAACACTTACATGATTTGTCTGGCGTCTCAGCGTGTGCTTTATGTCTTCCTTTGAGAGTGAAGTGGTCGGTGTTAAAGGCTGGCAGCAGCTGGAAAGTTCCATTTACTCCAAAGTAGTTGGCCACCACCTGTGGATTAATGTAACATGTTATCATTCAGATGAGGATGTCAGCACCTCGGGGGCGGTACATGGACTTTTGATTCCTCTTACCTCATAGGTTCCCTCCTCAACATTGGTCATGGACATCAAAGAGAAATCTCCGTTCCTGTCCCCGTTATCATCCATGGACACCTGGCCTGCGATTCCTGTCCGCCATCATGAAAACAATTAGAACATCATTCAGCTACACTCCCAATAACGTAGAGGATATCCAGCTATAACCAGTAGTGATTCATGGGTCGACCTGAGGGTCAGTACATTCAGGTAAGCTAGATTAGTTATAAGCAAAGTTCAAAATAATTTAAGGAAACTTTGCCTTCTATAGGCTAAACTGTTATTACTAGTCCACTCTTCCTACTCTCTCTCTCTCTCTTTCTCTCTCTCTCTCTCTCTAGCTCTGTGGTGCTGAAAGATGCACAGCAGCTTCTTTTCTTCTTTTTTCTTATTCTTATGATTTATATTTTTATTAATAGGAATAATAATAAATAAAAGGTGAATCATGTGCTATATAAATTTTGTAACAGCTGATTCTGACCACGAACCAGAGAGGGAGAGAGAAAGAGAGACAGAGCTAAAAGTCAGCGGTTTGTGGGTCAGCTGGGTGTGGGTATCAAAAACCCTGACCTGAGCTTTGCTGCTGACTCGTCTCATGGGTGCAGAGGTGTGTGTGGTTGCACCACAGCCTGGTGTCGTTGTCAGGTGATTTAATGAAGGTAAACAGTGAACAGAGGCTGTGGATTTAACTACATCAGTCCTGCTGCCTTCAGGTGCTGCAGGGATTTAATGAACTGAAGGAGACACTTTTCACACAGTATAGCCCTGCAGGTGTGCTTTATGTCTATATTCATTCAGTGGAGGCTCTTATTTTAAACCGAGAGCGGCAAGAATATTTGTATTTTTAACTGAATGGAGCGTTTTGTTATGTTGATATAAATATGGGAGTTACTAATCTTATTTTTTTACATTTTAAATAAAATTTTTCTTTTTTAATTACGTTGATTTTTCTTCCTTATTCTTCTAACTTATTGTCTCAAAAGTGAAACAACTGTCAGATTACAGGCTGAGTTTAAAATTGAGCTTTGTTGTAATTAGTTTCACACATAAAGAAGTAGTGGTTTACCGAGTATGCCTGTAAAATCTAATGCATCTGTCCAGCCATGAAACCAACCTTTACAAAGGCCACAGTCTTTATTATTATACAGCGAGACTTTTGGAAACACTCTTGACCCAGTTTTAGTTGGAAAACTCCAGGGTTGTGTTTTAGTTTGGATGAACAGAAACAGATTAGACTTTTGCCGTTTCTCAATCTGCGTTCTTCTCTGTATTTGTGTTCTTGTGAAACGTCATCAGTCTCAGCCCAAGTACTGCTCCAATTCAAAGTCAACATCTACCCAAGCACAGATCAAATATCAGGACGTGTTCTCCCCCTCCGCCCATTTTTATCAAGGATGCATCAGTACGGGACTTGTGTGGACTTGGGACAGCTAAGTATCCCAGAATGCATTTCGCACCAAATAGCGACAGAGGCAGAGATTCTGAGTCAGGCTCAAAGGCGAAACAGTTTTCACCCTAAGTCTGTTATTGTATCATTCATTAAGTTTTAACTTCAAATATGTGTCAGTTTATCCAAGTAACGCCTGTTTGGGAATTTGCTCAGGCGTTTTCGGAGATGTGAGGACCGTCCTACCGGGTGAGATCAACAAACAATACCGGCATCTCGTCCTGGTAGAAAAAGCGTTATCTCTGCAGCCCTCGATGCAGATGAAGCTGAAAATATGTGATTTGTTTTAACAGTTTAACAACAGCGCTGCCTCTGTGAGCTTCTGTGTACAAATATACCACCACATCTCAATGAAAATAAATTAAAGAAATGAACAGATGCAGTGTGCTTCATATCAAATTTCATTAGATTTTTAATATACATTACAGATGGGATATGAAATGTCTATTTTACAACACTCTGCGTTTTTCCATCTGTTTGTGGTGATTTGTGTTTAGATTAATGTGTCACAGTACAGTCAGGTACAGGTGTGTTGAAGTGTAACCTGTGCCGAGCTAAGCTGCTAATATTAGGAAGAACACTGCTGTTCCAATTGCGTCTCCCTGTCCTCGGCAGCCTGGACTTCTGAGTTGAACCTGTGAAGTTCAAACTCCCAAGTACAGGGGTCCAAATTTGGCAAACTCTGTATTGAGAAATGGCTGATGACATAGACACCCATGTTCACTTCCTGATTGCCTCATGATCAGTTAAGATGGATCCTTCCCTGATTCATCATGCTTCTGTCATGTGACCCTTTTCAGACTTGACTACCAGTGGTGAATGGAACACGGATAATGAATTGTAATTGTAATTAATTAGTGTTGATGACCTTGTTGTCTTCACTAGCAGCAAACAATGAAATCCCTGGTCTTACTCTTACGCCAGTGCTATGTCTCGTTCAGACACTGACAAACGAGTAAAATGTACGAGATTAACCATCATAGTTTTTACAACGTAATATTAAGATTCAGTGAGAACGAGAATTTATTAAGTAAAAATTTTAATACATTTTATTTATATAATAAATGAACTCTGTGGGAAGAGTACGTTTTATTATGGATTTACTCATTACATTTAAATGTTTTATAGTCATTGCACATAAACCTAAAATAACAAAGTAAATTTTAATCTTAAAGTATAGCGTGTCTGAATTTGCGCATGCGCTTTTAAGACAAGGGACGATACCCGCTATTTTCAAAAGGATCCAGTTAGAATCGGACCGGTTGGGTCGGGGGTCGGGGGTCAGAGCGATGGTTGGGATTTTCACGGAGGTGCTCCATGCCTGGATTATCTGGGATGTGATGCAAGTAGTTGCCTTTCAGTTTTATATTTATGATAATATGTAGGTCCATGTGCATTTTCATAGTTTGATTCTTGTTTCGCTTTTGACGTCAGTTTTAATCGCATAAACGCAGGGCACTGGCCACATTGCCGCAATTACTGGACAGGGCAGTTCTGCCTGTAACAGTTCAACAAACACAGTGCAGGAAAGCTCCGCCATTTATTTCACTTCTATAAACCTAAAGGCATAAAAGCTGCCATAGAGAGGGGGTTAGTCAAAAGCAGAGGAGAGGAGAGGAAGGTTAAAGTTAGCAGCCTCAACACTGCCACAGTTATAGGACTGTTAGCCAAATGCGTTGTGGTTGCTCAGAATGACTGTAGCTGTTAAAGCCAGTTTACACTAAAGATTCACGACGAGATGAAACCATTTTAGTACGTTGCAGGGAAAACGTGCAGCAGTGTAAACTAGCCTGTCTCAGTTTGACTCATGCTGCTGGTGACTTAACCCCCCTCCAATGACGGTCAACTTATTAACCTTAAAGTGCAACCAAGAGCTCTATCTTTTACAGTATAAAGCTTTATAGTCTATACTGTTTCTTTTATTTTGCTGCTTTTTATTTAACTTCACTGAACATTCAAACACATGGAAAGCTTCTCCAGTGAGTCCAGTCTTGTCTGTTTCTTCTCCGTTGCTTTTAGTGTAATTAGGGAAATGTTATATTCATGTTCATCAGTAACTTGTTAATTAAAAATAAAGTCTTATATATTTCGATCAACAGGAAGCAGAACAGCACAACAGTGAGTTCTTGTTTTAAAGGCGCATGCGCAACAGGAACTTCTATTTTAAACTGAGTGACAGCAGTATGGTTCTTCATATCTGATCCATATCTCAGTAGGTATTAAACTTTTCAATCACGACACTGGCTGCATCGATGTTTTATCCTACGAATACACATCAGCAGAATAAACGGCTAAAGACGGCTTTAAAGGAAAACCGGAAGCTTGATGCAGCAAACATGCCGCTGTCTTCTTAGGAGTAACTCTTATAAGCTTTGGCCTGCATCGTTTTTACCTTCAAATGTTCTGTTCCACATGCGTGAGGTGATCGCCGTTCCATTCTTCTTACTGTACCCGCTCTTCATGGCTTCATGCAAGGCGATGGAGTACAGCATCATGGCATCGTGGAACCCCTCAACAAACATGTTGACCTGAAATGGAGAATGAAGTTATAAGGAGAAGGTGATTGTACTGCAGCTGACACTGATGCACAGTAACAATGTCTTCAGAGGTTGCTCTGGAAAAGTGATGACTTAAATACAGGAACACACACCTGGCCTGGCATTGTTGGTGGGGGTCAACAGGGCAGGGCTTACCCACCTAATTTTCTTGGCCCCTCCAAGACTAAATTAGTTTTTTGTCTGATACTGTGTTGATGCAAGGTTTTGCAGAGGAAGCTGAGGTGGATGATAAGGCGGAGGTTGCTGTGGAAATTGCCACTGATGTAGTACGCTCCACCAGCTCAGACACACGTCTCCTAAAAACATGTCACTCACAGTGACTCGAGAACGCCTGTGTGCTGCTCAAAGGGCTGTTGGTCTGTTGTAAAGAAGGCAGAAATTTTGCAGGTGCGGTCAGTTAGCGGCGGTACAACTTGCTGACGTATCTGGCTGCACCCAAGTTATCGATGCAGTCATCCAACCGCAGCAGAGGATAGGGATCGGGGACTGTAACAGCATTTACTTTGTGAAAGTCAGTTATGAAACGATCTTGGCCTTTTCAACATCAATGTCATGCTCAAGGACCGTGGGACAAGTACGAGTATGAGTATGAACGCCACCGAAAAGACATGGGAAACAATCTATCGACTCAGTTATGTCATTCTTTGCTCAGCGGACAAGTGGGATAACAGAAGGTAACACACACAACATTTCAGAGTTTGGCAGTCGTGCACCTTGATGTGAAGACTGGCTCAATGTCAAAGCATCATCACCATCCAGTATGTCCGAGTCCTGTGTCGCAATCAGCACGGAGCTGCCTGGAACAGTCACCTGGGAAGGTTTGGACTTTGCCAGGCTATGATTATTTCAATGTTATTATTTGAATTATTAGAGCTCATATTAAAGCTCACATCTCTTAAACGTTCACTTGTGAATGTTGATCGATGACGGTCTTTATTGGCAACTGAATTGTTAGTTGTTGATGCATTTTATTTGTTTCTGACGCAGCAGAACGTGTTTCTCTTGTATGTAATTAATGAGAGGGAGAGAGCAGGAGAACAGCAGGCCTGTGATTGGTGGCCTGCCCAGGATGTACGCTGCCTCTCGCCCAATGTCAGCTGCCTCCAGCCACCATGTGACCATGAGTGCATATGGATGGATGAATGGATGGAGAAGGAGAAAAGCTCTTTGTGAATCACCCAAACTGTGTCTTAATGCAGCCAAATGAACAAACCTGATGGTTTCATTAATACATTTAAACGATGATGACATTATCCGATAAAATGAACACAAACACAGCTTAATGACAGCAGCTCTGCTATGAGATCAGCCATAGTGACTTTTTAAAAGCTAGAGGCAACAAAGGTTTGTCATATTTAAAAAAAACAAAAAAAAAAAACAACCAGAAATCATCTGTTCTTAACAGTTCTTGACAGAGGTTTGTTGAGCCCCTCCAAACCAGAACAGTGTCGACTGAGCTGACTGAGGTGACTCACAACTGCCACGGCGAAGGGAATATTGTCAACACAAACCTAAAGAGGTCACAGAGGAAGGACACCTTTAATACAGAGACACTGATGTAGTTACTGGGGAAAAGGACCGGCTGCTTTGGAGAGAGGAACAGTTCAGGGAATCTTTGTCTTGCCCTAAAGCCAGAAAACAGCATTTATTTTCTGGGTATCATAGATTTAGAAGAGGGACCTGCACAGTGCACTGTTGAGATATAAAAGGTGTGTGTATTGCCCAGACCTGCAGACATGTATCCTCTGGGGAATTCATTTCCTCCCACCATTTCCTCCCTCACACCCTCCCATGGCATCTCTATGACCCTAACCCCCTTTTTAGCCATGCTAGCAGTGTGGCTACATGGATAGCAATGCCAGACTGAAATATCTCAACAACTTCATGACATTCATGGCAACCAGAGGATCAGGCCTACTGATTGTGGTGATCCACTGACCTTTCATCCTGCACCTTCATCAGATTAGAAAATGTACTTATCAAATGAAACACATCTACATCCGACATTTATGATCCCCAGAGGATGAATCCTAATAATCACCACACTTTTTCTTCAGCACTGTCATCAGGCCAAATGTTCACACGCAGCCCACTCTGACCAATCACAGCTCTCCCCATGTTTTATCTCTGCAGCTCCAACATGCAGTTACATCTCTGAGGAGGGGCAGGTCAGCTACAGTGAAGCCTACACTGCAGCTGTGGAACATGTGTATGAGGTGCTGTAACATTTTGGATTTACACATGAAACGCTGTCGCCTCATGGTTTAAACAAGGAAGTCAACACTGTTTCCTCTGTACATAGTAAATTGGCAGTGCTGTTATTTTGTATCCTGTGATTCCTGATTGGAGGTGGAGCTGTCACTTTTTTTCTGTATATATTAAAATTAGGGCTGACTGATGTGCAAAAAAAATTACACTGTGATTATTTTTGACAGATACTGTGATATGATTTCAGTGTGAATTTCACAGAAAAAATAAATAAATACAAATGATGATGATGTGATCTTTGTTGGGTCTTGTACCAAACAATCATGTTCTCATCTGGAGAATATGATTTTTAGGCCGGGGCGTCTCTGTAGCACCACAACGCTTTATTTATGGTCTGTTGTTGTGACACATTTTACCTTCATCAAAAAAAGCTCCTGTGATTTGGATATTGCAGTTGGCCGTATTGCGATCTTGATAATATTTCGATTAACTGTTTATTTGTAATTAAAATATCATATTAATAACAACTTTTGGAAGCTTGCACATTTCAGTGTTATTAGTCTTTTTTTTTTTATCGTTGGCAAATCACAGAGTGGCTGGTATACGTATATAAATGTGCTCTTTGATTTGGCAATTATAAAAACAGACCAATACCACCTGACTCAACAGCATCAGTTTGTTTCAGTGCGAGACAGACACACACACATACGTACACTCCCACAGTCTCTGCAGTCATGAAGTCCGGTTTCTTCGGTGGACTTTTTCATTTCCATGGAGAAGTTTTCAAACTCGGGCTTGACTGTCCGGAGCAGCGTCACCGTGTTCAGAGAAGCATAGGCCTGCCTCGCATCACTGTCATATTTATCTCCTCTCCTCCAGGAGCCGTTACCTGGAGGGTAATTGAAGAGTGACAGAGCAGGGTGTAAATGTAACTGACAAAGATTATTGTTTGATCAGAATCAGTTTCAGACAAACTGACACTAAAGTGCTGTGCTAAGTAAGTGGCTGTAGTGCAGTGTTCACAGAACAGAGGCCTCTGGGAGGAAATGAAAAGAAAATGTAATAAAACACAATGACAAAGGAAAAGAAAAACATTTCACAAACCCAGAGGAAGCTGTTTAAAGAAGACAAATTCCTGCCCAGTTTACCTTGTAATTACATTCATTACGATTCTCTAGCACACAAATTACATTCAGTGTCATGTTCAAGGCCTGTGATGGCCGTATCCACAGCCACAGGTTGCGGGGTAAGTGGGCCCAAGAACATTTTGCCTAGTTCTGCTTCTAGCAGAGGAAGAGCCATATTTTCACTTTATTTTTTATCATTTTTACTTGGAGTCTTGTCTCCACCTGTGTCCTGAGAGAAAGAGCTTTTAACTTAAACAAAATGACATGACTACAGTTCCAATATTTTTACCCAATATCAGAAAGTGAACACTTCAGATTCAGTCATTATTACATTTCAAATCTAATGTCACAGACGGCACAGGTCACAGTTTGTCATTTTCACATTCTCACAGAGTACTGTCACTGTCACTGTGTCAGTGTCCAAATATTTATGGACTGCACTGTAGATCATTTGAAGCTTATGCATCCATTAACACTGCGGAAAATGTTTGTTTTCATCATTAGTATGTGACGTTAACTTTACCATAAGAAGAGGCGTTAAAGAGTTCAACATTAAAGAACATGTAGCTGCCGTTGGTCAGCCGTCGTCTGTGAGCAGCCAGCATGATCTCTCGTATCTTGTCTGCTCCCATGCACATGATCACCACTGCAGGCAAACAACAGAGATAAATGTTACAGTCAGAGTGTGCATGAATACCATAGAGTACAAGTCTTAATAAAGACAATGTTCATGAGGTCATTGAGGGAAAGTTTTCATAATGTTCATCAGTTCATTCCTGACGTTTCAGAACGTTACGCTACTTTTGAGAAAAGACTTTCAAATAACTGTGGGATAATGATCAATAAGCTACTCATTGATGATGGAAAATTTATATAAATCCAACAGAACCACAATCTGACCACTGAACACTTACAGTAATTATTGATATCATTAATTCCACAGCAAACAGGTTTTATCATGAAGAGAAAATTAGCAGAACATAAGACATGTTGTCGATTACTTGAAGGGACCTAATAAAAACAAATTCTGTTCTTATTTTGTAACATGTTTTCAGTGTAACCATGGATGTACAGACAAGTATCACTGTGGTACTGAAGAAAAGTGTAAAACAGGAGGATTCTGAAAGATGTTCTGCACTCTTTTTTTTTAATAGAATTTCTAAGCAGATTTATGGATGTTTATCTGCAATGGACATCAGTAGTGTAAGTCACACTGAACAATATCATGTTTCATGTCTGACTGAGTGGTTAAAACACTGGTGAGTTAAATTACCAAAGATCACAGTAAACATTTCATTTCCAGTCCACACCTGCAGTGTTAATTATGTTTAAATGGGGTTTAATATACAGTATATTATAAAGAAATACAATAATATAATTATATATTATAAAAAAATACCTGAAACATATAATACAATAATATAATTACATATTAAACAACTCAAACATTAAAACAAAATAATTATACTATGATTGATAACAATTATTAGTGATAATACTATATATTATGGCTGGACTGTATCAAGATATTACATTTTGAAATCAAATCAAATTTTGTTTATCACCCAAGCCTAAATATACATTCATTTTTATTTTGTCTGAAACATAAAAACAAACAACAACAACAAAACAATATAATTATATCGTAATTGATGATAATTAATAGTGACAATATTATATATTATGGGCTGGATAATACTATATATTATGGCTGGACTGTATTAAGATATTAAATTTTATATTAAATTGAATTTTGGATATCACCCAAGCCTAATTATACATTAATCTTTATTCTGTCTTGTGGGCATGTTCAAAGCCATAAAAATCAAGTTTATTTATAGAGCACATTTAAAACAACCAGAGTTGACCGGATGGTATACAATAATATACAGCGAAAACCACACAACATAATAAGTCTTAACTATCCCATAGTCTGAGACTGACAGGGAAGAGTTTGAAATAAAAACACAGGCGATAAAAGTGAAAGATAAAATCTTCGGGACACTCAAAAGCCAAAGAAAACACGTGGATTTTAAGATTAGTCTTAGATATGTCCATGGAGGGGGAACACTTAATTAAAAGAACTGTTTTGTGGGAACTACCACAAAATTCTTATCACCTTTTCCCCTAGCCTCGCCCAAGGGACATCCAGGAGCAGATGGTCAGAAGATCTGAGGGATCTGGGATGGAAAGGGGGCGGAGGAGCTGTACTCAGGTGCTAGAATGTGAAACGCCTCAAAGGGGCCATGTGTAAGATCTGGCCAGAATTTTAGTTTAAAATGTTCAAAAAATGAACTAACATTATCAACAGTGTGTGAAGGAGCCACAGTAATGATGTCATGACCGAGACCTCCATCTATTGAATTTCTGAGACATCTACTGAAATTAGCATGCTAACCAGCTAGCCCCGACCTGTCCCGTGTTGCAATACCACTTTGTGACACTAGATGCTGTTTGAGTCAGCATAACGTCTAGCTTGAAGTTACAGCTCCTGACTAGCATCACAGAAACAAAGAGATGATTGAAGCTCCTAGAAAGCGATCTTTATCTCCATCCCAAAGGACCGTTCCCGACAAGAATCCATGTTCAACGGCAAAGAAAAGAAGAAAACATGAGTAAATCTCGGTTTGGCTTCCCATCGCTGGAGACAGCTCTTGAGTAAAGAGATGCGGTTTGATGCCGAACTTGCAACTTTTCTTTTAGACTGGTGAGTAACATCTAATGTTGGCTCTTTAGCAAAAGTATACAAGTCGTACTGACAAACCTTTCAAGTTGCATAAATGTATGATATTGATGATGTTGACAGATGTTTTAGCGGTTCAGTAGAATTGGGCCTTTTTTCTGCCGACTGTTGGCCAGCTAGTTGTGTCACTAACTTTAGGCTTATTTTATAACTGATGACTGTACGTTGAGATTGTATGGATCCAGTAGACTGAGTGTATACACATCGATTGGTTCACCATGTTTTAACAGCTTTACATTACTGTTACGAGATCAGGCAGCATTTCTGAGGAGATTTCAGCATACCTCAGTCTTTATCAGGACCTGAGCCTGTACAGACACCGCCTCCACCTGTTCCACCAACACCAATGGCAGAGAGTGAACAGACACAGTGTGGAGGGTCTAGGTGGGTAAAACTCATTCACCTTTACAAGTCAGACAAAGAGACTGATCTGATCCTCTGCTTCTTCCCCTCAGCTGTCCCCCTGCTCCACTCTGCACCACTTGTCTATCCCACTGTGATTATGTCAGAGCCACAGTGTATACATGTTCATACTGCTGATTCATAATAATGAATATTATACAACTGCCTATATTTGTTATGTATTTCACAGTATATCCATATCAGTACCACTCTGTATTGTTTATTGGTTATATACACACTATATAACAGTGAATTCTTATCATACATCTAGTTGTTTACTCTTCGTTTCTTTGCATTTACATTTCATAATATTCATACTGTTACTAGTGTTCACATTGTGTATATCTCGGCATATTCATGTCAATATTCATACTGTATTCATTTTAGCATATTCATATCTATCCTCACTATTTATCATACACACACAACAGACCTAACATGAATATAAAGAACTTGTATGATCTAAACTAATTGTCCTCTCACATGTTTGTCTGTATCAGGACCAGAATTCCAGTCCAGTCCTCCCCAGTGATGGACCAGCACCTGCCTTTTCTTCTGGGTCTGGCCTCATCAACCATCAACAACCACATTACAGTAACACCTCAGAGTATTATCCCTGCACAGAACACATATTGTCTATACTGTGATCTTTTGCACATCCTGCTCAGCAGGAGTTTTGTCTTTCTAAAACACTTTAATACATAGTTATAGTATTTTTGTGTAGTATCTTTTTCATTGTTTTAATTTTTTAATGTGTATCTACATATATTTATCTTTTTGAATGTTTCAGTATTTTACCTTTTTATTGTTATTTCATGTTAATATGTTTATTGGAAACACCAAGCCAAATACCTTGTAAGTAAAAACCTACCTGGTAATAAATCTAATTTTCTGATTCTGCCTTTGTGATGATGTCATCATCCCTTCCTCATGCTGCTGTAGCCTGACACCCATGTGTCATGCAGTATCCCCTTGTCTTCATATTTTTATAGGTAAATTAAAACTTACAAGTATTCATAATTAGTTTAAGTGCTATCAACAATTTCAGCAACATGATTAACTGAACAGGGGCGAAGAGGTGAAATGCTGCCCCCTATGGAGGTGGAGCAAGTAGCACGATCTTACACATAACACGTTTGAAAACAAATAAAAGAACCTTAAACTCAATACAGTATTTGACTGGTAACCAGTGCAGGGATGCAAGTATGGGTTAGTGCTGTAGTTGAGACAAGGTGGACTGGGTAACGCCCAAATAGAGGGCATTGCAGTCTTCCAGCCGGGAGGAAATGAAGGCGTTTATGACAACCGTCAGATCATTGAAAGAGAGGAATGGTTTGAGTTTGGTGATGTTTCTTAGCTGCAAATAGCAACCTATCACAATGGTGTTTATTTGTTTGTCGAATTTTAGACCTGAATCGAAGATGACACCAAGATTTTTACCCTGAGCATGGAGGTGAGGGGCCTAAGAGATGTGTTACACCCCTGGTGGAGTCAGGGGGACCAAACAAGACCACTTCAGTGTTACTATCGTTTCACTGAAGACAGTTATTTGCCATCCAATATTTCACACCCTGTCAAGGCAGTGAAGGAGAGAGCTAACTGAATTATTAATAACATTATCATTACAGGTTCGAATGGGAGGTATAGCTGAGTGTCATCAGTGTAGCAATATTTACCAAAAATATAAAATGAAATAAATGAGTGTAGTATTTGCTATACAGGTAAGGCTATTAAACTACATCTTGACACAGGGACTGTCTTCAAGACAGGGTCCCAAGATAAAGCAACAAAGCAGGACCCACCTGAAGGTCCATGTATGTTACTGTTAGGAAAGTAAATCCAATCATTAACCACAGTCATTAGATATTGTGCTTTAACGAAGCATATTCCCAAAGAAAATTTCAATTAACAACATTTGACACTGACAAAGTAAGCCCAGAGCTTCCAGGGCGCCTGGAGGTCTTGGACGCTTTTTGCCTAGATAATGATTTCACTTCAAATTATCTTCAAATTATTAATACTGTTCACAAAAGAAAGCCACAGTTCACTCCAATACTCTGGATATTCTCCAATGGGGATTTTAGCATTTCCACATTAGCTACTGCAATATCAAGACTGGATGAAATAAAGTCGCTCTTGGTCAGAAAACTCTAAAATAATAATAATAATAATAAAATAAAATATAACAAAATAAATATGATCCATCACAGACTCATGAAAACTGCTCTCTGTCCACTGCTGCAATTCGCACACAGCTCCATTTCACTTTGATGCAATCTCTCTTAAACAAAAAGACTAGACAAGAGAAGTGTGTCCTGCTCATCTTATTCATGGGTATTGTAGAAATGAATCAGTGACAGACAGGGAGAATCCCCCCCCCCTTATTTATCCATGTGCTTCCAAACAGGGAGAGTGAACAACACAGTGACACAAAGCTAACTGTGTTAACAGTGATGGAAATCCTGCAGGGCTGAAGCTATTCTCTGTTTGTCATAAACTACACATTCACTGAGAGTCACACAGTGAGTGAGCCACAAAATATCAGTAATCATTTTTCTGTTTAAATTTCCTTTCACTGGCTTGATAAGAATTTTTCCTTCGGTGTGATTGAAAATAAATAAACCAACAAACAAGCAGCTACACAAACAGGAGTTGCAACTGAAAACACAGTAACCCCAGCGTCCCTGTTAATAAGGAAGATTCAGAGTCTTGCTGGAACATTCCTCACAACTCTGTCACTTAAACACACCTCCTGAAATATCCCTCGAGTCAGTGGGACAAACTTCACCTCAGTCCTGCCAGCACTATAGCACCCTTTAATTACACTGGGCTCTACACACACTACTGGCCCTGTGTATGCTCTGCAAGCCATTCCATGGGGCAGCGCTTGCAGCCAGCAACATTTTAAAACTTCTGGATTTTCCTTTTTGCTAGGGCACTGATGCTAGTTACAAATTAACTCAGGAATGGAGGAGCAAATGGTGCACTTACTGAGTGCCCACAGTGTATTTCAAGTGCCCTGTGTTGGCCATAAACTTGAAAAGCTAGAGCACATGCAACTAGGGGGCTGTTGTGCAAAATTTGTAATGCCATTACTCTACAAAAAAGGTTGTTGGATCCGTCTGTCAGAGAGGTGAACAGGATAAAGAGGAGGGAGTACGTTTAAAATGAATGTGTCTTGCACACACGCAGATACGACTGATTACTGAGTGACTGAACGACTGCTGGATGAGCTGACTGATGAGGTTCCTGTTTGTATGAACAGCATTGTCCTTGGTAACATGTTGCTGTCTTTCAGTCTGAGCCTGAAGACATTTGTGGTCATACAGTAAGAGCAAGTCATTGCCTTACAACTATGCAGGAGCCCAAGGGGAGTTCTCGCCAAACACAAAGACTTCATACAGACTCAGGATGGGAGTGCATGTCTCAGGAGGATTAACATCAGAAATGGACCAATCATGAGAGAGGTGCTTCATTTTCCCTCCTGTGGCTGTTACATGTTGTAATATTGAGTGGTTAATGGTACAAAAATCTGTAGCAAACTGATGAGGGATTTTTTTTTTTACAAGCAAAGCACGAGGTGCCGAGAAAATGACTGAGAGAGAGAGAGAGAAAAGTTAAGTCCAGTGTCACTTCACACATACATCCGTACACATTATTATACGTATGCCTAAGGTTTAGTGGACTATCATTAAAATTATTCTATTCCTCCATCTATCCCTTTGCCTCATCAGGGTGGGAGTCCAGAGGCAGAGAGATCCTGGACTGAGCAGGAGAGGCCACATCTGGAATTCAAAAACTGTTAATTCCAGATGAGCTTGACAACATGGTCTGAGTTATAAGACCATCAACACGGAACAATCAGTCTCTGAAAATACCATTTGTCATTAATTAACTCCCTGCACTCTTGCATGGGTGTAACCATGGCCACGTGGTAAGTTGTGAGCGTGATGATCCACCCTGATTTAAAAGCTAATGAACCTGTGGATGACACGTGTTATTTGCCTCCTTCTTGTCTGTATTTCTGTACATTATAACACCTTATTACTGATATAAGAGCAGATGCAGGTGGCTGTGGGTAGCAGCTGGAATACACTATGATCAATCACATGAAATGTGATTCAAGGAGGCGTCGTGTTCGGAGGCACCGGGAGGTGGATGAGGCGGATCGCAGTTTACAAGGTGCAGGTCTGTCCCACCAGAGACCAGGTTCACATCCAGAGTCCCGTCTGTGGTTCAGACAACAACAGCTCTTTGGTTCAGGTTAGTAAAGATGGATGTTTAGGTTAAAATGTAATTAAACAGGTTGTGAACTTGAGAGCCATGACAGCACAATCTCCAGATCAGATATTTAGGTGGAAAACAAACACATGGTTTGTGAACATTTTACAGATACATTCAGTACCTATGTGTTTTCTACTTCACAAATACAAAATTGAACATTTCCTCATTGTGTTAATAGAAAATCTGATCCAGCTGTTCAGTTGTATAGAAACAGCTGTGGTCATATGAATATATGGCAGTTCTGATATGAATACGTGGCTCCTAGTCTGAACTCTTCTTATTAAAGTTGGTGATGATGCAGTTTTACTTACAGTATGTGGCCTTGATGTTGCCTTTATTTAGTTTTCTTTCATTAAGTAATTACCTGAGGAATTCTCCACAGGTTAAATCAGTGCCAACATTTACATCACTGTGCACGGACACAGAAACTTTCCCACCACAGTTGACCTGAAACTGATTCTGCTCTGATCGCGTCACGCTGCTGATCTCAGCCACATGTACACCTGTAATGCAGTTACACATGCACAGCCTCAGGCTCTACCTCTGCCAGACCTGATGGTGTACTGACAGTCGCCTTCCAGTGAGAGACACATGGAGAGGAACAGATGGGGCTGAATGTTTATCACTGTAAAGAAGGGAGATCATGTCAGTATCAACCTTAAAGTTACACTCTGTAACTTTTCCACAAGCAAACATCTAAAAACAACTAGATCTGTGTTCTATATGTTGTTCAGTTGAGTTCTTACGTCATCACAAATGTTTCCATCAATTCTCAAACCAGAGAAATCTGTGATTTTAATCATGGGAACATTTCATTGGTCGCCTGTCAGTGACATCATATCCTCTATGATCATGTGTCAGTGTGTTTGTCTGACAGAAGCTCAACATTGACTTTTATCTAATTTTCAGTCACATACACTTTTGACACCTTGGTGGTTTTCAGCTCTGTATTTGAACCAGATGAAGGATTTTAGTCGTCGGACGTCTGGATCTGAAGTTATCAGAGAAACAAGCCGAGGAAATGTTAGACCAGTGTTTCTCAAACTTTTTCAGACCAAGGACTACTTAACCACTAAAATTAAACTCACAGATCAACTAAGTTTTTTTTTTTTGTGGCTTTATTTGATAGGACAGTGAAGGCAGACAGGAAATGTAGGGACAGAGAGTAGGGGAATGACATGCCGCAAAAAGTCTGACCCGTCAGGAATTGAACTAGTGACTCTCAGAACGTATGCAATCCCAAGCGCAGTAACCACTCAGCTATCTGGTTACCTCAATCATGTAAAGAGTTTTGATTATCAGGAAACTCTGCAGCTCACACACTGCACGGCAGCAAGTGTTGCTATTTATGTAACATAAGAATATTCACACACATAAGAACACTGGCTGGATGTCACCAAACACACCAAGACTCTCAGTCATGGTGGCTAAATTACAACTAAAACTCAAAACTTAAACACTTGGCTGTAATACTGTATCAGAGGTGTCATTTGATTTTCTGTTAAGTGACACAGTCTTAATCCACAGGTCCATGATCTTGTCCGCTTTCCATGTTTGATAGTCGATAAGCTGCTAATGACAGGGCAGGATACACATATTAAAAAAATAAAACTATAAAAAAACTATGAAAAAAAAAAACTCCTGCTGAGCAGGATGTGCAATAGATCACAGTATAGACAATATGTGTTCTGTGCAGGGATAATACTCTGAGGTGTTACTGTAATGTGGTTGTTGATGGTTGATGAGGCCAGACCCAGAAGAAAAGGCAGGTGCTGGTCCATCACTGGGGAGGACTGGACTGGAATTCTGGTCCTGATACAGACAAACATGTGAGAGGACAATTAGTTTAGATCATACAAGTTCTTTATATTCAAACATGTTAGGTCTGCTGTGTGTGTATAATAAATAGTAAGGATAGATATGAATATGCTAAAATAAATACAGTATTAGGCAGTGGATCCTGAATCCGCTGGTTCTGGATCAAACAGTCTCTTTGTTTTACTTGTAAAAAAAGTTACTGACGCATCTAGCTGGACAACAGCTGCAGGAACAGGCTAAATTCTACTAAATCACTTAAACGTCTATCAACATCATCAATCATACATTTATGCCACTTGAAGTGTTTTTGTCGGTACAGTTTGTCATTTGCACTAATGATACTTTTCGCTACAGACCAACATCAGATGTTACTCACCAGTCTAACAGAAAAGTTGCAGCTCGGCATCAAACCGCATCTCTGTCTCCAGGGGAGGAAAAACACCAGGATTTACTCATGTTTTCTTCTCTTCTTTGCCGTTGAACGTGGTTTCTTGTTGGAGCTGTCCTTCGAGATGGAGATAAAGATCTCTTTCTAGGCGCTTCAGACATCTCCGTGTTTCTGTGATGTTAGTCGGGAGCTTTTTTTTTTTTTTTTTTTTCGGGAACTGTAGCGTAACTTCAAGCTCTGGAGGAAGCTCTTCTTCTCCGTTGGACTGAGGGCAGACTAGCTACACTGACTCACACAGCATCTAGTGTCAAAAAGTGGTATTACAACACGGCCTGGGACGCAGCTAGTCAGTTAGCATGCTAATTTCAGTAGATATCTCTGAAATACAATAGATGGAGGTCTTGGTCATGACATTATCACTGTGGCTCCTTCACATACTGTTGATGGTTAGTTCATTTTTTGAACATTTTAGACTAAAATTCAGGCCAGATCTTACACACTACACCTTTTTTCCAGTGTTTTTAACAATTGGAATCACAGAGTCTGTTTGATTTCCTGAACCACTACTCTGAAGGAATCCAAACCTGGAGGAGCTTATGGTAATGTTGGGGAAGACAACAACTCTCATGATCCCATGTTATTTCATGACGTCACCCAATGCCCTCTTTTCTTATTGTTTTGATTGAGAGACGCCTAGAGGCAGAAGTTACAGACTGTGCATTTAAATAATAATTCTACATATTACAACTTGGGTCTTACTTTTGTAGTCAGCAGCTTATCCTGATCTAAACCACTGAAAGTGAGTATATCTGACATGGACATTGCAGTGAAAAAGCAAAAAATCCAGAAAATTTTTCCTGTACCCGTCCTCTCTCAGTGGCTGTCTGCTCAGTGGTGAATACAAGTTGGCACCATCAGGACGGAGTTACAGGGTACCGTCTCTGTGGACTTCCCGCACCCTGAGATCCTTTATAGCTTTCAGGAGACTTGAATTTGTTGTACTCATTTCCAACATGGCGATATGGTGACATGATGCTGTGGAGCACTTTGTCTTTAATTGTGGTGTCTTTTCTGTTGTGGTTGTAACTATCTGACAGTTGCCACACACACAAAAAGAGAATTTAAGTATAATAAACCAAACTAACTAATGAGGGTGTGTTCTGGTTGCTGAGGCTCAGATTAGAACAACCCTCACCGACCTGAGTGTAAAATATTCAGTTAAGTAGGAGTCTCATTTCTAGCAGCACTGACCATGACAGACATCACCAGCAGTATATTATAATGTGGTTAATGTTACCTTTGCATCTGTGCTCAGTCAAAGGTCATTTGTGAGGCAGAGGAAGCTAACATCAGTGTAGTGTCGAGACAAGACGATGCATTTTTGTAGTAAAAGACCAACATAGCAGTGAGTCATCTCTGCTGATGTGACGCTGCTGCATCGCATCAGTTTCAGGAATCAGAATCAGAATCTCATCGTTAAAACAAAAGCTTGTAATTCGGGAAAAATTTCCCTGTCCAGCAGCCTGTTAGCTTAGCTTAGCACAGAGACTGTAAACCAGAGGAAACGGCAGCTCTAATGCTCACCTCATTAACATGTTATTTGTTTAATGTAAAAACAATTTTTCATTTCACAGGAACAGTGATGTGGCTGAGCCAGTTACCCCTTGCCCTCTGGACCTGATTAGTAAGTATATATATTAGCGCTTATTGTAATTATTAATAATAAAAGTACTGTTGTTCTTACCCTTATTCTGATATTTATTTCACCACATTATTGATTTTACACAAAATAAAGTCAATAATATCATGATTCATATCATAACTGAGCATCCAAACTGTGTCAAAAGAGAGAGAGAGAGAGAGAGACAGAGAGAGAGAGCACGCATAGAATCACAAACATGGACAACCATGAGGCAAGCAACAGTGAAGAGATTCAATTTTTACTACAAGAGTTTACGGGATACATATTTAATGTATATGTTAGGCTTTCCAAAATATAAAGCATGTCTTCAAGAGAACAGCAAAGAAAGCTTAAGTGAAACTAAGAAAATCAACAGACAAAAAACACTGGTTTGACAAAAATGCCAAAACCTGAAAAAAACAGGTTAGAAAATGATCTGAAAACGAGCTGAAAAACAAAACTGGCCATCAAAAAAAACATCTGGACCTGATACTAAACTAAATCTAGCTGAAATACAGCACAGACAAATTCCAAGTTGGAATAATGGTCTCATTACAGCTACAGTATATTTAAAGGTGGTGACAAATGTGACCCCCAGACTTACAGAGGTGTGTGTCACTAACTGTGTGGTGATCTGTAGCATCATCAGCTCCTGTACAGTTAAGTTCATCAGTGGTTGGTTCAGGTTGGATTCATGACGGACCATCACACATATGTCCAATCCGAAAAAATGGAAAACGACCCTGCCGTTGGGAATCGGCGTGCGCCGGTGGAACACCAGGGGCATACTACTAGAGATCGGCATGTGCTGCTCCACCACTAGCGGCACGCTACCATTAGCCACTTTTTGATCTCTGGGTGCATAACGCAGCTGTGATATCGCCACAAGACATTCCAATTTATTCTGTGTTCTTCAACAAAACCCACATATTCCTGCAAAGACATCTTGTTTATGTCCGTCTCCAAATCATAGCTCAAAATCACTGCAGCTCATACTCATACTCATACTAAGCGGCAAACTATTTACAACTTCTGGGGTGCACCAAAATAATCATGATGATTTCGACACAGGCATTTCAATTGCTGATTTCCATTTATAATAACATCAAGAAAAAACTAACAACGGATGATTTTGTCATTTTCCGTTGTCTATAATCAAAACAAGAGTTAGGAAACGGGTCGCCCAATTTTGCTTTTCTCATTTCAAAACAAAAATTTGTTGGCAGCCAAGTACATGGACCCAATAACTTCAAACAGTCTGAGCCCAAACCTCTTCAACATATATTAACATATAAAAACATCTGTAGAACATCTGCAAACATCCACAGCCCCTGTTTGGCTCTGCAGGGCAAAGAGGTCAAATTTGTAACTACACTAACTGTAAATATTGGAAAACAAAAAAAAAAAAACAACAACAACAAAGACCTCCCAAAATGTCAGGAACAGCCATACTGACACACAGCCAGTAACTTTATAGTTGCACTTATATAGCGCTTTTCCAGTCATACTGACCATTCAAAGCGTTTACAATACTTGTCACATTCACCCTTTCACTCACACATTCATGCATCACACTCATACGCATACACTGGTGGAACCACCATCAGGGGCAACGTGGGGTTCGGTCTCTTGCCCAAGGACACTTCAACATTCAGCCTTCAGGAGCCAGGGATCGAACCACCGACCGACCTTCTGGTATTTGCGGGCCATGCTCCCCCAAATGAGTTAAATTTGCCCCCCATCTCCCACGCACCTTCCGTTTTATTCATCAATTGATATTTATCATATTAAAAGTGAAAACTTTTTCACAAAATGAAATGAATCAAAAACAAAACGGAGAAAAATAAGAATAAAAAATATAGCTGCTCACAGCAATTATTGGGGTCTGTGTTGGTGCATGAGACCACATGTGATAGCGCTACATCAGTGAACTGAAGACTGAAAGAACACTGGGAATAAACATCAGCTGTCTGTGCACACAAGACCAACATTACTCACAGCATCTACTGGCTAAGGGTCGAAGGTCATCGGATAGCTGGAGAAAGATCAAGGGAGCCTGTCACATCAGGACAAACACCAGAACCAGAACAGAAGCCCGGAAGAAGGTACTACAGGTAATATAGGGGACCCTGTTTTAATCGTGCAAGCTTCACTTCCTGTGCAAAGCGGTAGGTCTTAGGTTGCACACACTATGTGGGTGGCACCAAGTGCACCTGGTGTTCTGGTTCAGGATTGTGCAGCAGCACAAAGTGAAAAAGGGCTGGGTGAAGAGGAAAATAAGTCTAAAGGTGACTGATAAACACACTGTCAGCCAATCTCTGATCCAATCACAGTGACGCGTGACAACAGCAGCTCAACAAATGAACGGACTCGTTGTGTGGATTGTGCAGGGCAGTGTGAAAAGAACATACAGCACCACAACTGTGCATCCTAAGATATGGTGCGGGTTTGTAAGTTAATTAGTATAATTACAATAAAAATAAATAATAAAGAACGTTCATGCAGCAATCCTCCATTATTTCAGTTTTTCTTTTAATATATCTTATGTTGAAAATGGTCACATCAAACTGCAATTAATGTGACACAACATTGTTGTACTGTGATGTCGGTCCGGAATAAAACACTTTTGCTGAAAAGAAAGTTCAAAAGGACGATTCAGGTAATCTGACATCTCTGCATAAACTGTCATGCTACAAATTTAGCAGCCTGATTTCATTTGCATGTGATTTTATTAAGGTAAACACGTTAGATGGCTTCAGCCTCCAATCAGAGGCTGCAGATTTATCAACATATCTGTCCCTCTGCCTTCAGGCAGCTGCAGGGACTTAATAAACCCATTATCTCTCTTCACTTCCATGAACCAGAAGTCAGATCATCTGTAATCAGCTGTTCACAGTGTAAATGTGAGCTGCCTGAGCATCCATGTCTGTAATGTTCTGGAAGACGGCGAGACAAAATACTACCAGCTTTAACTGAAGTTACACAGCTTCTTAATCGGTTTCACGATAAGAAAACAGCACAGTAACAGAGCCGTGATGACAGCACAGATAATGTGAATCTATGAGACATCAACTCTGATCAAACACAGACAGAAAACAGAAAAGAAATCACCTGCAATTCAGCCATTAATCAGAGTTTGGCTTTCAGCAATTAGAGCTGTGACAACTGCACAGTTATAATGAGTCTGTCAATTTGAATGAAGCCCCACAATGATTACACAGGAACGATGATATATTCCTGCTTGTGTATTATATTAACTACTTCAAACAAATATCAATGTCCTGTAAATCTCCCAGAACAAAGTTTATCAGACATATTGATCACGGGATCCTGAACTCTGAACAACACACAGGAATAGGTCAGAAAGGATGAAATGACTCCTTTATATTACAATCATTGTACTTGACATCGCATCAAAATGAGGGTCCTGATGTATCAGTGATATACAAACAGAAAATCTAAGAAAGATCAATTCCTATACTTCTGAGCTGGGGAGTCGATGCCTTTAGCAACATCTCCCAAAACCCTCATTTTTTACGCCATTGAGTGACATCAAACATGACGTACGTTGCACAGTGGAAATATTACAGTAAAATTACAACTAATTGCAATACCTGAATTTAAGGCTTTCATATCAGAAAGAGGTTCTCTGACACTTAACAGCATTTGTCTGGTTCAGGGGGAGTATGCTTTAAAGTATGGTTATGAGTGTGATATGCAGTGGTGGCTGGTGCTAAAAAAATTTTTGGGGGACGCATAATTGGGGGCGGGCAGAGTTATTATAGTTTTGAAATTTTCATTAGTTTTTCTTATTGAGTCTTTTGGTCTGATTTTTCATTTCAGTCTCTTTTTAAGAGTGCGTAAATAGTTTCACTTGTAGTAGTTTGTGCTAAGAGATATTCACATTATGAAGAACGCCCTGATTTTAAGAAGCCAAACAGGTAGGATGAAAGAATGCATGATATTAAATATGATCTACAAAACCATTGTTTATTAAAGATCACATACTATGCCATTTTCTACAACTTAAAACCAATCAAAAAACAACAAGACACTAATGTTGCCCAAGCACTGGCCTGAAGCAACAGCAGCATACAGAATGTATGGAATCCCATTCTACACCATTCAACATAAAGAGTGAAGTGATGACAACATAGTCCAAGTGCATTCTTGCTTGAGTACTGATTACTGATTAGAGCGAGTACATAGCTGCCAATATTTAGGTTTAAAAACACGGCGTTTCAGTGTGGAGAGCAACAGCTAATGTTCAGTCACTAGCCACAAGCACTACTTGAACATAAATTCTGCCCTCCTTTCTTTCTGGCCTGAAAATTTCTCAGTGACTTGCTGGTTAAAGCCAGTCATCTCAGTAACAAGTATCTTTTCCATTGATAGCATGGCCAGTGCATTCAGCCTCTCCTGGGTCATGGTGTTTCTGAGAAAGGTTTTAATTCTTTTCAAGGTTGAGAAGCACCTCTTAGCTTCTGCTGTGGTCATGGGTGTGGTGATGAGGATCTTTAGGAGAGTGACAGTCTGGTGTGTCCATAAACAACTGGAAATGGTTCACAGCACCACAACAGTCTTTAAACTCTTCCTTACTGTAGATGAGACTAAGCCCTGTCTTCAGCCGACTTCCACTGAGCATTGGGTAGGCTTGCAGGGTGCTGCTCAGTGTATCTTCAGGAAATGTTACCTTGTACTGTTCAAACTTGTCTCCTCGCAGTAAGGTGGCACTGACAAGGTGGTTTGTGAAGGAGAAGCATTCCTTGGTGTGTCCCAGTTTGGTATCACAGAACTACAGAGAAAAGAATTTTAAAAAATATGTAGAAATTACAAAATGCCTTTCTCCGAAAGTCACCAACAGGTAACTGATCCACTTCTAAATATGGAACTACTAAAGTATTTATCCTAGACTTTTTACAGTCAATCAAGTTGTAAAAACATTAGGAAAATATCATAAGTCAAATATATACACTCACCAGCCACTTTATTAGGTACACCTGTTCAACTGCTCATTAACGCAAATATTTAATAGGCCAATCACATGGCAGCAACTTAATGCATTTAGGCATGTAGACATGGTCATGACAGTCTGCTGAAGTTCAAACCCAGCGTCAGAAAGGGGAAAAAAGGTGATTGGTGTCAGACGGGCTGGTCTGAATATTTCAGAAACTGCTGATCTACTGGGATTTTGAGGCACGACCATCTCTAGGGTTTACAGAGAATGCTCCAAAAAAGAGAAAATATCCAGTGAGCAGCAGTTCTCTGGGCCAAAATGCCTTGTTGATGCCCGAGGTCAGAGGAGAATGGCCAGACTGGTTGGACCTGATAGAAAAGGCAACAGTAACTCAAATAACCACTCGTTACAACTGAGGTATGCAGAACAGCATCTCTGAACACACAACACATTGAACCTTGAAGCAGATGGGCTACAGCAGCAGAAGAAACTGAGGCTACAATTAGCATGGGCTCACCAAAATTGGACAATAGAAGATTTGGAAAAACTTTGCCTGGTCTGATGAGTCTTGATTTCTGCTGCGACATGCGGATGGATGGTAGGGTCAGAATTTGGAGTTAAACAACATGAAAGCATGGATCCATCCTGCCTTGTATCAACAGTTCAGGCTGGTGGTGGTGGAGTAATGGTGCGGGGGATTTTCTTGGCACACTTTGGGCCCCTTAGTTCCAACTGAGCATCGTTTTAATGCCACAGCCTACCTGAGTATTGTTGCTGACCATGTCCATCCCTTTATGACCACAGTGTACCCATCTTCTGATGGCTACTTCCAGCAGGATAACACGCCATTTCACAAAGCTCAAATCATCTCAAACCGGTTTCTTGAACATGACAATGAGTTCACTGAACTCAAATGGCCTCCACAGTCATCGGATCTCAATCCAATAGAGCACCTTTGGGATGTGGTGGAACGGGAGATTCGCATCATGGATGTGCAGCTCACAACGTGATGCTATCATGTCAGTATTGACCAAAACCTCTGAGGAATGTTTCCAGCACCTTGTTGAATTTATGCCATGAAGAATTAAGGCAGTTCTTAAGGCAAAAGTGATCCAACCCATTACTAGCAAGGTGTACTTAATAAAGTGGCCGGTGAGGGTAAACTCTGTGAAAATCTGAATATTTGAAAAGTGAGTTTTTGGTTCCAGAAAAGCCAATCAGGATTAGTTCAATAAAATCTAAAAATGTTCACTCTAAGTTGATGGGTGCAGAATAAAAAAAAGGTCCTCAACAATGGCACTCCAATAGTACTATTCACCATGGCAACAGGAAAATAAAAGGCAGAGCCCTTAATCCACCGGATGTAGAGATATTAATACATATCTATATGCTGACTGGGAACATTTATCTTAAAAGAAAAGAGCAGGGAAAAGTATCACCAGGTTAACCTAACCTACGTTACTTCTCGTTTCAGGTTTGAGGGTGATGAATTTCAGATTTCTAATGTCCAGTAGTAATAAACATATTTCACTGACACAAAGGATAGGTAAATTGGCAAACAGAAATTAAAATAACAATTCAGTGTAATATGGAGTGACTGATTTCCAAAGCTCACCTCTGCTGCAATCCTTTCATGGTCCCCTGGATTGAGTCCCCAATGCCTCTTTGTTGGCTGGGGGCCACTGCTTTGCTCAACCATGGAATAGACAGAAACTCTGTCAAGATAATTAATACTATTATTGAGTTTAAATAATTAAATGCAGAATGATAATAAAAGAGTTTAAATGGTATTAATAATAATACAGCTTCTACCTGATGTTTTTTAATGTCCTTCTGGAACTGCTGGATGCACCCATTGATGTGGACTGAATCTATGTCCTTCTTCTGGAGCTTGGCATACAGGAGGTCCACATGTGGCATGATTTGGATTTTTTTTTCTTTTTTGATTTGCAAAACAAACTTAAAATCTTGATTTTCCAGAAACATAGTAAAAGCTCCCTCCTCCCGTAGACAGTACTGGGCTCAAAGTCACCTGAATCTCGTATGCTCTCAAAACACTGCATGAGGTCCTCTCTGTGCTCAAACACAGTGTTGATGGCACGGCTGTGAAAGTTACATCTGATTTTGCTGGATGTAGGCAGTCTATGGGCCACTACTTAACAAGAACACCTGTCTGCCTTGGTGACCTTGAAGAAAAGCTGGAAAATCCACCCAGGTCAGAAAAAAAAATTCTCACTTTGTATATGTTAGAGGTGACCTGTTGCATTATCAGGTTGAGCTGATGTGCATATCAGTGGATGTAGTGGTACACATCTTGTATTTTTCTCTAAACACCTGCAGTGGCACCCCTCATCACACTGACTCCAGCATATGCCTGGTAGATGAGCTTACTTTTCTGATCCTCAGGAAGGATGGCAGCCAGACGCTCTTTAAGTGCTGTAGCTATGGATTCAGCTGTGGCTGACAGCGGAGGGATTAACTCAAAAAATCTCTCCTGCACATTGTTTTTGGCATCAATATAGCGCAGCACAAGCAGAAGTTGGGACTGTGTGGCAAAATCCATTGTCTCATCTGCCTGGATTGATTAAAAAAAATCAGTTTTAGGCTTCGTTGAGGATGTGTTCCCTCACGACAGCATACAGTCCAGAACCTAGGTCTCAAGGTGTTCTTTCAATACTCCATCAAGGGAAGCAACAAAATCGACCAGCCCACAGAATATCCCGGGATTATCGCAGGTCTCCCTTTCATCATGGCCTTGTAAAGCAAGATCAAAGGCTCCACTAAATTTCACATCAATCATTTAATTTCATTGATTACTTTGGACAGGATGCTGATTTTTTGTCTCTTTTATCCTCTATTTTTCTTCCAGTGTAAGCCGTGTAAAAGGATGTTTCTGTAAAGAAATAACCAAATTCTCTTTCTCCGCGGGTCCACTTGAACTTGTCATCTTCTGAAAGCTTCAATCTAACGAGCGGGAGTGAGCAACAGCTTCAAATATGGAAGTCCGTACAAAACTGTCCAATCCCGATTAAAAAAAAACAAAACAACGTCAAAACAATTCCAATTGGCTTCTAATAAAAGAAGGAGTGTCATCTTGAAGCCACCAATTGAAACGCGGGATTAGGTCACCTGGTTTCAAGTTTTAAGAGCTAGATACACACTCATTTGGCCGGTGCCTCGTATGTAGGTATACAAGAAGTATACATATTGATATATAAAATTTTTATTAAATACAGTTTGAAAACAGGTCAAAAATAGTTGGATGGTTACAGGGTGAAGAAGGATGAGTAAACAATTTTGACTTAAATACTTTTGCTTAATTTATTTGTGTTTATTATTATGTAGTCTGTCTCATCTGGATAATTGGAAGGGGGGGGCGGCGCCCCAGCGCCCCCTATTGACCAGCCGCCACTGGTAATATGGTGATGTTGAGTAATAGGATTCATGCTGGTGCCAAATTCTGAGCCTACCAACTTCTGCCGCAGAAGAAATCCAGATTCATCAGACCAGCTACAAAACTTACAAATAGCTCCTTTAAAGAGGACCTATTATGCTTTTCTGAGTTTTCCCTTATACTATATAGTGTGTTATATATCTTTTGCATGTAAATGGTCTCCAGAGTCACAAGGCTCAAAGTTTACACCAAAGGGAGAAACTGTCAGGGCAAAACCCAATTTTCTCCTTTGTATGAAACGCTTCATTGGGGGTCCAGACATTACTTCCTGGTCCTATTGACGTCAATATGTCGCTTGGTGCTGCCCAACTGCAAGCTTGGCACGCCCTCACACAAGCCACAGCACATAACATAACTACTTTATAATGAAGAGTTTTCTTTAGTTTTGTAACTATGCCCAAAAGACACCATGTTCTCAATTGCCTGGAGAAATTTTATTTTTTTCCACAGTTCCCTCCAACTGCTCCAAACACTATAGTGTGAGCTCGGCACTTTAAGGAGGCCTGCAGAAACTGCGTATCGTTAGATGCTTAATTTCCACATTGGTTATTTCTGTAGTTCACTTTTAATGTGGCCGAACGGGGGGGCTCAGGCTCACAGCCTGTCAGTCTGCATTATAATTGTGGAGCTGTGATGTTTTATTGCGTTAACGCGACTTGATCACGTTAGTAAGCAGCAGCGTAGCAAAGATATCAATGCTTAAATGTTTGTCAATATTGACATGCTATACCTTGTTAGCTCAGATATTTTATCCATGATTTAACCTCAGTTGTACAATAACTATGCGCACTAAAGTTTAATTAATTCAGATTTACCAGCATCGTAAACCAGCAGGATGGTGAATTGTTGGAGACTCTACCTGTCGACTGTCTGTCTGTTCCTCCACTGTTTATATTCCTTTAGTCTGGAAGTGTACACACATCAGAAATCAAAAGGATTTCTTATAAAAGTATTCTGAGTTATGAATACTGTCATCCCAAGTCTTTGCAGACTGTCCAGGGTCTTGATTCGCAGCACTCTCCATTAATGGCAGCTTGGTTACAACTTGATTGGGACTAATGTTGAGCCTGGAAGTTAGTCTGTCTCATTAGTCGACAGGGAGTTAATAACAGATTGCAGGCTTGAATAACAAAAATAGCCTCACCAGAATTGAGCACACACCATAGCTTGGAGTGCAAAATCCACTTATTCTGTTGCCACATTTTGAACAGCGTAATCAGTCAGTTGTGAGATCAAAAGCAGTGTCAAGACATCACCCTGCATTTAGTGGGCGGGGATGGGGGGGGGTTGAGAATGTGAATTTTACGGGGGGTGGGCGGCTTCCCCCTTCTGGCTGCCTGGCAGTGGGTGTGCTTGTTTTCCTGCTCCAGTCCAGCTTGTGAAGGTGGATTGGGTCTATCACCTTCTTATTCAGGATAGGACTCTGGCTCAAACCGATAAAGCAGAACTGAAACCTTAACAGCCACAACCATTTGTTTACACAAGACATGTAGAACATGTCGTTGCCATGGTAGTTGCCGGCAAGCTGACCAATCAGAGCCCAGTGAGCTCTGATTGGTTAGCTTCAGATGGGGGAGAGGGCTTTAAAGAGCCCTGGGCTTTAACAGAGCGTTTCAGACAGAGGGTGAAGAGAGTACAAGATGTACAGAAGAAGAAAAAGAATGTCCTTTCATTACAATAAAGCAAGTAAATCTATTTTAGTCAACACCAAGAATGAAATTATGAACACTAAAACTGGCCATAAGAGGTCGTCTATAAATACTGTGAAAGTATCAAAGTGCTCTGCCCATAGAGAAATGCACACAGCCTGTATTCAGAAACTGAGCGTTAAAATGAGCCGCTGGGACTTCTGTAACTATGTGATGTCACAACAAACCAGTTACCGCTGTCAGCCATGCCACAAACCCTGCCCACCTGGACCCACCATCCAACCTTGCAGAGTGTTTTCCTGAAATCTGCTATGTTTGTATTGGATCACTCAGAAATCAGTCGTGACCGACCTGTTGTTACCAGACCTCCAGAGAGAAGAAATAAATAAATGATCAAATAAATAAAAAAGTAATGCAGATTTTCACTGGCTCTGACAGTACAACAGAAAGACTGTGCTGTTGAAGGACACTATCTGTGGTACAAGATCATTTTGGCAGCTGCATTACGCTCATGCACGCAAGCACATGACAAGACGCAACAAATAACAATACATACAGTGTTTTATAGTGTATACATTCATAGTGTTTCTGTGGATCGTCTACTGGAAATATGACAGCAGTGATGAGCAGTGATTGGTGCGCAGTGGCAGATTTAGATACGGTCGACATGGGCAGTCGCCCAGGGTGGCATCTTGTTGGGGGGCAGCACGGGCGTTTTCCAAAATAAATTTTAAAAAAAAGAAAAAAGTATGTGTTTGTGCCATTGGTTTTCTGTCTCTCATTTGCACATCATGTCAATGATGTCGTGTCACCGTGGAGGTCAGAGTGGGCGCCGTGTCTAGTTTGTGCAGGCTTCTGCTTGCTGAGAAGGTCTCCTCTCTAACTCTCAGAGGTGGTGGTAGATGGGGAGGGGGGCAGAGGGTAGCTTGAGACGTCTCCACACTGGAGCGGGGGAATCTATCAAATAGCGCAATTCTATTGCTGTACATTACTAATGCAATTAGTAAAATCAGTCACACCATTAAAAAGCTGCCAAATAAACCACAATTCATTCAGAACACTATGAATACACACCTGTAGTTTCACAGTTTTCTGGGTTGTGTGAAATCGTCAAGAATAATAAACCAGTCTGCACACCACCACGTGTGTGTCTTATATAAGTGTGCGTGTGCATGTGTGTGTGTGTGTGTGTGTGTGTGTGTGCGTGTGTGTGTGTGTGTTCTTTCCATTCTTGTTTGTTAAGGTATCTACTTTTGGTATTTATGATTGAATTTTGGTACTAATTGATGACTTTGCATGAAGGAATGTAAGAATGGTCAGGCTTTAGATGACAGTTACGCAAATTAGAATGTGTGTGTCTTGTTTGAAGTTTGTAATAGTGTAATAAGTAGGTTCTCTTGTTAATGTATTTGTGAGATAAATGATTAGTAAGTAATTTGATTGTCTATGTTATTTGTGTGTGTATATATATATATATATATATATATATATGTATGTATTTATGTATATTCTGATGTGGGTATTCACCCAGAGCACCATACAAGCTAGAACCGCCACTGTTGACGGGGGTGTGCTGCACAGTCACATCTAATCGGAGGGCTGGGGAGCTGAAGGCTGTCTGCATGATTAGTTCTGCAGCAGCACGGTGGAGTATGAATCTGTCATTTAATCTTCCCAGATGTGGAGCTGGAGAATTAAAGACATTCACATTGGATTATGATACATATCTGTATCTGTACGAAGTGCTGCTGCTGCTGATGAAGAGGATAATGATGATGGCTGCCTCTCCTCTCTGCTCAGTGGAGCTGAAAAGCAGTTAAGCACCTGACATGCCGGGAATACTAATTCCTCACCATCAGGTGCTCTTTGTGGCTCTTCAGCATTTAGCATGTATAATATATGCTAATTTATACACCAGCCACTCCTGTGATATGAAGTGATGTAACCACGAACTGTTAAAGGATTTCAGCCAAGCTGCTTAGTGAGAGCCTGAACACAGATTTACTTTCATTTCATTTGACTTTAAAATGGGAAAATAAATCAATGTGCAGACATTCAGCTCTAATACAACACATAAATGTGCACATTTATATTAAACCACACTGGTAGAGTAGCGTAGTGTTTATACTTTATCCCTCATGTAGAAAAGAACAACAGTCACACTGCTGCTGCTAACTCATGTTGCCTAATGTCAGGTAAAAAGTTCAATATTTAAAATGAGTTTCTATGTTCACATCCTGGGTCTCACTTTATTTTGTTTGTTTATTCTGAGGGTCATAACAACACATCACACTTTTAAGTCAGGGATTCTCACAGGAAAACTCATGAGACATTTTAAATGGGCTGAATTTCCACCCAAGAAGAACAGATTTAGTAATTTAGAGAGAGAGAGAGAGAGAGAGAGAGAGAGAGAGAGAGAGAGAGAGAGAGAGAGGCTGTGGTCGAAAAAGTCAAAATAATCTCCTTTCCTAAGAACATCATGAGGTCAAGGAAAGAGAATTCATAAGGACTTGGGAAAAGACAATCGCGGAGGTGTGGAGGGAATCCGGCTGCACTTACACTAAGCTTTTTTTTTTTTAACTAACTTTACATGGAGGATAAATCCTCCGTTCCTAACCACAAAAACAATCAAACAGGAATGAAATGTTGAAATAAAATGATATGAAAGGAATATACAAATAGAAAAAGTTGAGCCGGTGAATAATAATTAAATAGAAATCAGGAACTGAGCAAGAGATCACAATAAATTATATTCAGATATAAGTTTATAGTTTCCTGTCATAGACGCTTCTGACATTTCTATACATTTGTTAAGTAGAGAAAATTCATTTTTAGCAAATTCCACAATGGGAGGGGATTTAGTGAAACAACATTTATGTATAGGCTATAGTATTTTGTTATGATGATGATATTGTTACCTACAATTTCAATATATTTGTTTTTCATGATGACTCCTGACTGAACAGATCTGAAAGAGAAGAAATTAATCAATGGATTTGGGCTTCAGTCGATCAGACAAGGATTTTCATCAGTTCTGGATCTTGTCACAAACATTAAACAGCTGCTCTGCTGTTTCTACATGTACGTGTGTCTGCCGAGGTGAAACTACAGTGATGCATCTCTCTCAATGTTGTGGTGGCAAAGGAATTGTGGGACGGCATTTGCTCCTTTCCATTTGTAAAGGAAGGTCCAGTGTTTCCTCTGCTAAAGGAGATAAGATAGGAAGCACTGACGCTCCTCTCCTTCTTATTTAGAGAATTTGACCAGCTCTTATCATGGCTGCTACTGAAATACTTCTGGGTCATTTCTCTGAGTTAGGAACCTTCCTAATCAAAAAAGACTTCAGACCGCAGCCAGAGACTGCAATCGCTCCTGAGAATGGAGCGTAATAAGACAGTGAGCGTGTCTTGAGAGAGACGTCCTGTTTTGCTCACTTGCTTTCAGTCCTCTAAACAATTTCAAGCAACTGAAGCATGTGGCGCAACTCTGAAGTCTGGAGACGTGATCAGTGAGGAGCGGTGCAGGTGGAGTGAGGACGAATAAAAGCACAGCTATCAGTTTCGCATATTCAGAACATGACTTACTGGGGCTCTGCAGTTGGGCTCCAACTAATAATCATTATTAACCTATTAATTATAAATGTAGTCTAAAGTAGGTCTGAGCAAGAAATCAAAAATGGAAATCACAATATGGCCAAGTGCAATTCCCAATTCACATGAGCTGCAATTTCATTTTGATGAAGGTAAAATGTGTCGCAACAACAGACGAATAAATGAATCATTGTGTTGCTACAGCGACGCCCCGACCCACAGATCATATTCTCCAGATGTAAAGGAACATGACTGTTTGTTACAAGACCCAAAAAATAAATAAATAAATTAATTAAAATCACATCATCATTTTTAGATTTTTTTCAGTGAAAATGAAAAATGACCATTCACACTGAAATCATGACTCATATCACAATATCTGCCAAAATAATCACCTAAAGCTGTGACAAATGTCCAATTATCATTATTACCCAAACTGACGTCTTGCCATTTGCTTATTTTGTCCGTAACAGACTCATCTCTGTGAACCTGTGTAGTCACTCCTGTCCATACTGGTCCATCTTGATCAATGTAAGTAATGGACATCAAAATGCATTCAACTGAAGCTAATCTGAGGCTTCAGCAGTCTGTGTTAATGCGTTTAATGCAGAATTTCCTCTGTGATTACATGATGAGGAACGGGAACACACAGAGACACAGAGGTTCTTACTGTTACTGCTGAAGCATAATAGTGATTAACTACAGAATTAAACGTTTTATTTTACCCTTTTGTGAATTTCAATTTAATCCTGAATAACAGGAAGTTTTCCTGGAAAGATCCATATTATCTTGGTAAAATACAGACAGATGAACACTGATATTTCTAAATGCTAAGCTCAGACAAACTGTTGCAGAGGCTGAGCTACAAATGCAGAATATGAAACGTGGAGCTCCTTATATCATGGTTATTCATCTGGATATCAATAATCAATCAACAGATTCTGAATGTTGTCTCTATATTTCCTCTGATTAAAGGACCAAACCACATAGTTCTCTCCAGGACCTGTGAGATGAAGCCTTACCTGAGGATCAGTTTGTCTCATGGGATCATTTCTCTCAGGTTTGGAGAGTTGGTTGGAGACAGTTGTGATGGACAATTTTTTTTTTTTTGTAGATAAACACTGATTAAATAATTGGTATATTAACTGATAATGAAAATAATTGTTAGTCGCAGCCTGAATTAAATTACTAAAGACATGAGCTCAACCAGAAGCACGAGTCTTTGAGTTTGAGACACCAAACGCACATACTGTCTCATTTACTGAGCTGGTCACTATTCTGCTGTAGTGAACCAACACTGCCATGTCACATCAAATTACAGTTTGAGTTACACATGACTTTTTTTATTGAAGTAGTTTATATATAAACCACCTAATTAATTTCTGCTACAGGAGGGTTTATTAAAAAGCTGTGTTACCTTCAGTGTCATAGATGCTCTGGAGGATGTCGTCAGTGTCCAGTCGGTCCTCTGGGAAGAACGGGTATACTTTAATGTTAAAGTCCGCCATCAGGTGAAAGACCCCCTCCAGAGTGAAGTAACAGTTCCGCTCCTGCTTGTCGTCCTCATAGACGAGCAGCGCGCTCTTCCAGGTGAAGTGCTCGAACATCGCCGTGAAGGTCTCTGCCATCTTCACGTAGGACGGGGCGATGCGGGTCAGCTGGGAGTATTCGGTGTTCTTGTTGCCGAAGCCGGCGGCCAGGGCACCTGCTGAGATCACCGGGATGTTCCAGTGCGACGCCAGCCTCACTACCGCCGCCGCCTCGTACTCGCACACCGGACCCAGAATCAGATCCGGCTTCTGCCCGCACGACCTGTCCACTAACAGAAACAGAGCATCATTGACACAGTCCGAGTTCTCAAAGTGGATGTTGAAGTGGAACCCGGAGAACTTCCCCCCGTCTGTCCGCAACCTCTGCTGTGCGTAAAGGATCGCCGGCGCGACTCTGGCGTGTGAAAAAAGGTAGGAGTTATTCTGTGGCAGCAGCACCAACACCTCTACGTCCTCGGTGATGGTGTTTGTCATACCTGGGCTCAGGAGCATCAAAAAGTACACGGACAGTGAGCTGAGATGTGGCATGTTGCGACTTCCCGAGCGCCCCCCTCAGATAAACCAGAGACAGTGTTGGAGAGATGTTCTTCAGTGTTTCTTTCCCCAAGTTCGCTCCACTTGGCAGCGTTCATACAACCGCACACAGAAAGCCCGCCGCCGAGTCAACGACTTACTGCTCACTAACTGTATTTGTCTGTTGTTAAAGCAGCGACTCTGCCTGAATGTGCGTGTGTTGTTCTGCACTCAGAGTTCCCTCGACGGCTCCTGAACCTGCTCTGGATTCTCACTCTGCCGTTCCTGCCAGGCTCGGAGGTCCTTCTAGCTCCGCCAGCAGCCACCACACACGCTGGCTCTGGCCTGGAGTTTTGAAGCATCTTCTCAGGATCACTCCTGCGTCATCGGAGCGCTGCCCACCTCCTTCTTAAAGCGACACCGCCGCAGAGCTCACAATGAGCCGCTTCAACACAGCCCGAGTCCGTGTAGGCAGAGGGAGTTATGGTTCTGTGAGTCTGAGACAACCTAAAGATACACAACCAACAGACACACAACCTACACATACACTAGCAACAGATACACAACCAACAGACACACAACCTACACATGCACAACCAGTAGTTACACAACCAACAGACACACAACCTACACATACACTACCAACAGATACACAACCAACAGATACACAACTGACAGATACACAACCAACAATACACAACCAACAGATACACAACTGACAGATACACAACCTACACATGCACAACCAACAGATACACAAATGACAGATACACAACCAACAACACACAACTGACAGATACACAACCGACAGATACACAACCTACACGTGCACAACCAGTAGTTACACAACCAACAGATACACAACCAACAGATTCACAACCAACAACACACAACTGACAGATACACAACCTACACGTACACAACCAACAGATACACAACTGACAGATACACAACCTACACATGCACAACCAGTAGTTACACAACCAACAGATACACAACCAACAGACACACAACCTACACATACACTAGCAACAGATACACAACCAACAGATACACAACCTACACATGCACAACCAGTAGTTACACAACCAACAGATACACAACTGACAAATACACAACCAACAACACACAACTGACAAATACACAACCAACAACACACAACTGACAGATACACAACCGACAGATTCACAACCTACACGTACACAACCAACAGATACACAAATGACAGATACACAACCTACACATACACAACCAACAGATACACAACTGACAGATACACAACCTACACATGCACAACCAGTAGTTACACAACCAGCAGATACACAACTGACAGATACACAACCTACACATACACAACCAACAACACACAACTGACAGATACACAACCGATAGATACACATCCAACAACACACAACTGACAGATGCACAACTGACAGATACACAACCAACAGATACACAAGTGACNACAGATACACACCCAACAGATACACAACCGACAGATACACAACCTACACGTACACAACCAACAGATACACAACTGACAGATACACAACCTACACATACACAACCAACAGATACACAACTGACAGATACACAACCTACACGTACACAACCAACAGATACACAACTGACAGATACACAACCTACACATACACAACCAACAGATACACAACCTACACATGCACAACCAACAACACACAACTGACAGATACACAACCGATAGATACACATCCAACAACACACAACTGACAGATGCACAACTGACAGATACACAACCAACAGATACACAACTGACAGATACACAACCAACAATACACAACTGACAGATACACAACTAACAGATACACAACCAACAGATACATAACCAACAGATACACAACCAACAGATACACAAGTGACAGATACACAACCTACACATACACAACCAACAGATACACAAATGACAGATACACATCCAACAACACACAACTGACAGATACACAACTGACAGATACACAACCTACACATACACAACTGACAGATACACAACCAACAAATACACAACCAACACATACACAACTAATACATACACAAACAGACACACAACAGACAAATACACAGCCAACACATACACAACCAACAGATATACAACCAATAGACACAAAACCGACAGATAGACAACAGACAGATGCATGCTCGACAAATACACAACCTACAGACACACGACCTACTGACACACAACCAGCAGATAATCAACTACCAAATACACAAGACAGACACACAATGAAAAGATACACGACCGACAGATACACAACCAACCAATACAGAGCCAACAGACACACCACCAACAGATAAACAATCTTCAGACCCACAACATATAGATAGACAACAGACAGATAAATACACAACCTATAGACACACAACCTACTGACAGACAACCAGCGGATAATCAACCAGCAGATAAGCAACTACCAGATACACAAAAGACAGACGCACAACCGACAGACACACAATGAAAAGATACACAACTGTCAGATGATCAACCATTTTATTATAAACCACAATTAAAAACCCAACAGATACGCTACCAACACATACACAACCGACACATACACAACCACCACATAAAAAACTAACACATACACAACCGACACATACACAACCACCACATACACAACCACCACATAAAAAACTAACAGATACACAACAAACACATACACACCCAACATCATTTACTATATATTTACTGCAAATATGATTGACCCATGGTGAAATTGTCGGTATTTTCATGGCATGTACAACGCATCAATGAAGTAAATTCTTTAGCTGCCTGGAAATTTTAAAGAAGAAAAATGTAGATATTGCATTGTTACAAGAAACTCACTTATTACAGCAAGACATATGTAAACTAGACAATGTGAACTATAAGGTAGTAGCACATTCTTCAGTTGATAATGTGTTCGTTTCGTTCAAATCTTAAGTTTAGTATTATAAAAAGAGGAAAGGACAAAGAGGGAAGGGTATATGTGAAAACAGTCATTAGCGATGTTAAAATGGCACTTATTTCAGTGTATGCTCCCAATACATATTATTTTTCTCCTCCTTATCCACAACTATTAATGCCATTAAAGGATTTATAAGAAATAATTCCAATTCATTTGTGTTTGGTCAAAATAGAGCACGATTAAAAGAAATCACCAATATGGAATATGTTCTGGCATCACTTATCCGCCAACAACACAAACTTGAAACAACGAGAAAAAGAAATAGCTATGGTTAAACTAATTAAAATAGTATCCTAGGAAAAACGTTAGAGTTCTTAATTCACAGAGCAAGGCGAACCCATTACCTCGATGGGAGTAAACCAAGCTTTTTACTGGCTAGCAAATTACGTAATAATGACTGCTATGACTGCTGTGCCAATTATAAAATGTTATGTAATTCTATTAGTAGATGGTCCAACCAAAAATTGTTATTATGCAGTCGTATATCAAAGATTAATTTTATATCCAGCATGCTCCCTTTATCTACACCTCCCCGATCTTTGTAATAGGTTACAGAGCCTTGTGTCTAAATTTATCTGGAGAGTGGTGCGACCTAGGTTGAAAAGCTCAATTCAAACAGAACAAACAACAAGGAGGAGGATTTGGTTTACTTAATTTTGAGTTATATTATATACATTTTATGATCTACCCCCTTTAGAGGTGGTTCTCCCAGGAACAAGACACACCATGGCTCCAGAATGAGCGCAGCATGGTAACTCCTTTCAAATTGGATGAAATTCTGTTGTGTGGTTTATCACGCAAGCATTGCCAGGAAAAAATTCGGACCTATTACACCATGCAAACATGGCAGCGGGCTGAAAAACTGGGGGGCTGGGATGTGAAATGACATACCCAATTTTCCTAAACAAGTTACTTTGTTCAGGAAGTAAACCCTCGATCACACATGGTCTAAAGGTGCTATTCATATTCTTTCCCACATCACTAATAATGAAGGTTTAAGGTCTTTTGAAGATCTCAGGAAAAATAAGTTCAATTTACCATCAACTTCCTTTTTTTTATCTACAGCTAAAGTCAGTCATTCAGGCCCAAGGAGTTCCATTGAAAAATGCACTCCCCACACATCCACTCCTTAATTGTATGATTACTAAACCCAACAGTGAGGGCTTTGTTTCTAAAATGTATAAGGAGCTCCAGGAGTCTACATGTCTGTCAATGAGTGTGACCAAGGTTTGGAATGTTGATTTAAAGTATTGGCAATTAATTGGAAGGAACTTTGGGAAAATGTTGCCCTTTCATCCTGAAATTTGAATTATCAAATGATCAAATACAAATTTGTCCATAGATTTTATTTGACTCCCAGGAAACGCTTCCAATCCCAGCTTTGTCCCTCACCCATTTGTACACTATATAATAAAAATGAAGTGGGAACTTATTGACATACGATGTGGGACTGCCCTGATGTGAAGCATTTCTGGTCTAGAGTGGCACATGTGTTATCAGATGTAACCGCAATTTGTATTCGTAGTTCACCTAATGTTCTACTTCTAAATGATGACTCAGCAATTAACATTACAAAACCACAGAGGAGATTTCTACTTCTGGGTCTGATGGCATCATCAAAAAAGATGCTGGTATTAAGATGCTGGTATCCCCATAAACTTCAGAACTCCCAATCTCATTTTTAAACATTATTTCTCTGCAGCTTTCTGTAGCCTGATGCAATGGTGCAAAAAGAAATAGAATTGTGCTGTCCAAAGCAGTGGAAGAAGTTGAATTAAAGTACATAACCTAGTCTGAGTATTGGAGGGGAAATAAAAAACCCTTTGTCAGGCGGCTGATAATTGCCATAATGTAAATGAATAAATGAGAGCAGCATGTTTGTAAGTTATGTTAAAAGAATCCATGTCTAACATTATAGATGTATGCTAGAACTCATGTTCCTTTTTTGCTGCTGTTTTTTTTTTTCCTTTTTCAACCCTCAAAACTGGGAGCAAAATAATAATAAAAATTTGATCACAAAAAAAAACCCAAAAGATACACTACCGACAGATACACAACCAACACAAACACAACTGTCAGATATACAACCAACAGACAGAGTTACCGAAACGGTCTCATGGATATATAGGTTACTGAAGTTCAATAAAGAGTGTAAATACATTGTACAGGATTATAACATTACACAGTGAACTTAGGTTGGTAGCAACTTATTATATTGATGATGAATCTTTATGTTATTATCTCTGCCATGCACAGTAAGCAGCAGCACAAGGATGATTTTGCAAAACTTCTGGTGGACAGATCTGCATATTAACATCACTACTGTTTGTTTGTTTCTGTTTTATTAGGTAGAGACAGAAACAGGGAGAGAAAGGGGATGACAAGCACCAACGAGCTCGGTTTCAACCTGGGCAGCTGCTGCCCAGCAGCTGGTGGAGATCAAACACAGAGCTAAAAGAGAGAGGACCAGAGACAGTTGAGAAAGGAGATGGCGCACTTACAACCATTTCTTGTAACTGTGTCACATGGGTTTCTCCACCTCCAGCAGCAGGTCTGAGTCTGTTCACTCTGGTTGGAGAAGTGAACATGATCACAGATTATGACTCTTTCACCCCATTGTCACCAAAATCAATAATGGGTCCATATTTCACAAGTGACAGATCTTCCAAACATTCTGACATTAAAATGGTATTTTTCAGAGAAATCAGGAGAAAATTAAGTTTATTCAAGTCCTGTCTCTGTCTCAGCAACACACTCTTGCGAGATCTCACAACACAGATCTCTTCTCTCTGTTGGTTCTGGTTCTGGTTTTACAGTTGCAGTAGTGCTGCCAACATCGCTTTCCAACCTCACAAGTTTAGAGGGACCTGTACATGTAACCATGCATTAAAAGTTAACACTGAAATAAAACTTGTATTTCTTTGCTTAATGATAATATTATTGCAATTATTACTTAACTGATTTTGGAGGGAAAACAGAGAGTATTAGACTGAAATTATCTTGTTCTGGGTTGATCAGATATTAAACTAGCATATAAAAACGAGCAGCAAAATCAGACGTAAAATCAAACTGTATCTAGTGTTGAGCTGTATTGTTATGTTTTGACATGAACGAGCAATCACGACCACGCCCACTAAGGAGACAGGAAGTGTTTACCATTTCTTACCATTGGCGCTTCTTGTAATGCGTTATCTTTTGTTAGAGAGGATCTTTGACTGAATTTTGATTCATCAGGTGACACAAACATCACTCTGCTTCCCCCAGGTGGCCAAAAATCAATTAACGCAGCTGTAATTAAAAGTTGGAGGCATTTCAGCAAAGTGTAGAGGAGCTAATTTGAACTACTTTGTAAATGTGGTTGGAAAAACAATCTTCAAAAGTTGAATAAATGAACTGGAGTAAAAACTTTCTGGAGGTATAAAGTAGAATAAAATGAAAATATTTACGCAAAGTACAAGTATGTCAGGACTGGAGCAAAAGTCTCTGTCTGCTACCTACAGGACTTGCTGTGACTCTATGTAGAATAATGTTGAGAAGGTTGAACGGCAAACACAGCTCAAAGGTTTGTTTCTACAGTGACTGACCACGATGAAAAAATAACATCGACCTCAGCTTCACATCCTCTGCTCAATTAGTAGCAGCCTTCCACTTATCGTGGCACATCAACATGTGTCACTAATGACACACCTACCCAGTCTCTCAGAGGACACTTTTTGTTTGCTGGCGGGTGCAGTGGAATTTGCTGACGTACATGCCAATGTTTTCCACTGCTCTCATTACACTTAAATCATTAAATCATTACATGAAAAGGTGAAGTATTATACTGCATCTGAAGCACAATTCTGTGCCGTCTTTATCTCAAATGTCCAAATTACACCAACGAGTACAACTTGGAGATATTTTGCAATTATGGTCATTAACCTGAACCCAGCACCTCGTCATGTAATGACATCTTTAATCTGCAGATGTAGTTCGGTCTGTGGGAACTTTCTTATTGCTGCTCTGCTCTGTTTGTGTATTTCCAAATCCTCTGTGCAGACTGTACAGACAGGGCCACTAATGTTTTTTTCTATTTCCTGTCTGGTAAACTAACTGCACTATTTTAATGTTAAGTGGTGTGTGGATGTGCGCTAGATGTAAAGCATTGCTATTTCCATAAAGAAACAGCTCTCCCAGTTTTGGAGTCCTGACCTCAACCACCATCCAGCACCTCAGGGATGAAGCTGGAACTCTACCTGCAAAAGGTCTTCATCACCTGACATCAGTGGCCGACCACTCTGATGCTCGGGTGGCTGAACAAATCTCTGCAGCCAGACTCCAAAGTCTGGTGGAGAATCTGAAACGTTCATGACTGTGTTCAACGGATCGTCCACATACTTTTAGCCATGTAGTACAGCCCCTGTACATCCTTTGCTTTGTATTATCTTTTAAGAATCAAATGAACTACTCCAGTGTTGACACTTTGTTTTTCACAGCGTCTAAGATGTTTAGTTTGTTTTGACTATCAGTCACATTACTGAGAAATTATTGCATCACAGATTACATGTAATAATCTCTAATTATTTTTTCATACTTTGTGCACTAAATTATTGATTGGCTTTTTTGATGAAGAATTAAAACAATCCTCTCATTGTGGCATGAATCTACTCAAATACAAATACATGAGATTTTCTTTATTTTGAGGAGGTCAGTCTGATGTTAACGTTGTTGGGGAGGAGCTTGTCATAATGTGATGCAGAGTTACCTAAGTTTGAAAGAGAGAAATTATGTAATAGCTCCACACTCATAGGTCTGCACTTTGGTGGAGGTTTTGAGCAACTCTTCATTAAAGCTGAAACCTGTATCATGACATATCCAGTCCCATTCCTTTGTTATCGTACTCCTTCTCCCATGTTTCTGCAAAAAGACTAAAAAAATTAAGTCCACGTAATTACCCAAGTGAATAACTGCATAGTTTATTCTCCATATTTGTTTAATTGTAAACTTAAGGTGTTATTTACTGAACTGCATCATCATCAAGATAAAAATGAAGCTGTTGAAAAATGAACATGAATTCAAAGTCTAAATAAAATGTTCGTCATGCACTGAAAATGATCACTCACTAACCAGCATTAATACATGTAACACAGTTAGTTTATCTGCTGATGTCATGTATTTTGTACATTAATTACCAAATGTGATGGAACATGAAAAAGGTCTATATGAAAGTTCTCCTTTGAAACATATGAGTGTTCAGTTACTATATCCAGTGAATGAGGACATGGAGTCAAGATGTCAGCGCAGGTTCACTAAGGTGCTGTGTTTCTTCACCTGTCTGTGAGCTTTTACTGACATCTACTGGTCATTTCTTACACGTGCACTCTGTCATTGTAACCAGAGCGTGCGCTCTGCTCCTGCTCAAGCTGTTATTTATCAACAATATAATGATATAATTACATACATGGAAGGTTCCTGTGGGAAAAGTGAAGAGAATTAATGAGAATTAATATAAGTTGAATGTTGTGCTGAAAGATCACAGATACCGAGTAAAGTGTCTGAATACTTTTGTCAATGTCAAATTTCAGTTTCCCCTTTTTAATAAATTTGCTAAAAATTTCTAAAGTTCTCTTTTGACTTCTGTGTCATTCTCAGAAGTTTGATAAATATCAGATAAGGAATGGGCCTCTGGATAACTGGACTAGTTTTTATGAAACCTCTAAAAAATGATCAAAAACCATCTCTGTGAAAAGTAGAAACTCTTTGTATTAAGAAGCAAACTGGATTATTGCATTTTCTTTTAAATTTTTACTCAAATAGCACAAACATATGTGAACATTTTATAATGCTAATATGGAATTACATTTTACATTTTCATTTGAATATAGCCCCCTACAGGCTTCCATACATTACTCATCAGTCAATCAAAAACCAAAAAGTTTCCATGTACAGTTCATATATTTAGAATCATTTTATGTGTAAAGTTATTGTCTTTAAAACTTACCACAGTTTATGTATTTCACAGTTCAATTAATGAAATAATTATTGAACCTTTTCTGATTGAAACATGACATTATGAACTAGAATTACCGCCTTGTGGTTGTCTGCCTCCGCCACTCAGCCTAGTTTCGAATGACATCCCTGTTTATCCAGAGTCATAGAAAGTATAAACCATTTGTGTGAAATTTTGTCATAATTGCTGTGTGAAGTCTTGAGTAATGGCTAAAAAGTGTTTTGTGAGGTCTAGGTGACCTTAACCTTTGATCTTTGACCACCAAAATCTAATTGATTCATCCATGAGTCCAAGTAGACATTTTTGAAATTTGAAGGTATTCTCTTGAGGAGTTTTCAAGGTATTGTGTTCACAAGGCCAAAATCATGTTCTGTAAGGTCACTGTGACCTTGGCCTTTGACCTTTGCCCTTTAGCCATGTAATCAGTTTGTCCTTGAGTCCAGGTAAACCAAATTTGAAGAAATTACCTTGAAGAGTTACGGAGATATTGCGTTCACAAGGCCAAACCTGCATTTTGTGAGGTGTAGCAGACACTGATTGGCGCCAGTATGAGGATACAAGGGTGACGGTAAGGACACTGGGTTGCTCTGATTTATCAAGAAAAGCCTCCCATGTCAGTGAAATTTACAGCTAGTTCATGGAACTCATCCTGAATCAACGCCCCTACAGCAAATGGGATACACACACAACATACCCCCCAGAGTGACACTGAGTCCATGTTGCAACCATGAGGCTCCTGCCAGAAACCACCCGACATTCCAACCTGAACTGACAACCAATGTTCCACATTATTAAAGTGTGTTTAAAGTATCATTGGACTAAATGTCTCATCACCATGTAATTCTTTTATCATTATTCTGGAAAGATTTCCATGAATTATAGTCCAAAATTCATTTCTGTAGCTCAAAAGGAAGCTGAGATATGTCTGATCAGTTCTGAGGTAAATATCCACCACGTGACAATACTGCCATGTAGGGACCATTCTGGATCCATTATCCTCTAGGGAATGAAACAATCTGGTGCATCACTTTATTATTATTATTTGATGGATGTCATGTCTTTAGCCATTTATTTGTGTGATTAGGAATTGTTATCGCTCTGTTAGTCAGTGTATTCTATGTGTGCCATTAACCTATTATAATATCGTTGTTCCATTTATCCATTCCTAGTAATAGCTATGTAGTTCACGTAGGCTGTTGTTAAATATGAATAGGCCATGGTGGGAGTAGGATACACAACACGCGTAAAACCAAATTAAATGAAACAAAATTAAAATTATATTTCTCTCTCTCACAATTGAAACAAAGAAAAGAGAGGGAAAAGTCTAACTGGTGGCAATAACTGTCAAGCCCACTACACACACCCCTGATATTGTTTGATGCAGTTTCATTTTTTTATCTTCATTATTCATGTCATTGCACCTGTCCATAGTGAGTTAATAAATCTTATTAACTTGACCCAGTCGTTAACCTGTGTGTTTCCTTGAAGCGGAGATCGAAGATCAATGTCATCAAGAAATCACTGCTTTTGTTGCGAGATTGATCAAATTAATCAATAGATTCAATAAAGTTGTCCTCCCTGAGGACTGGTGCCCTTTCAACGAGAGCAAATTCAAAATTGTGGTATTCACACTGAAGAGGTCATCATGACCTTGACCTTTGACCACCAAATGTAACCAGTTCCTCCGTGAGTCCAATTGAATGTTTGTGCCAAATTTTAAGTTCCATTAAGGTGTTACTGAGATATTGTGTCCCCGAGAATGAGACGTACGGCTGTACAACCTGAAAACAGTATGCCTGCAGCTCTGGCCATCGCCGCTGTGAAGGCATAAAAAATTACAGAAACGTTTTGATGGTGAATTCTTTCATGTTGTGATACCTTTTATCTCCCATCAATACAACAGGCCCCTACCAGACCCAGCTTGGGTTCTGGCCAGTTACTAGGATTTAATTATACCGATTTCTCCCATTTGTGCTTATTAACAACTGTTACCATGGAGACCAGAAGCACACCCAGCCAGAGATCATTTCACAAACTGACTTTATTTTAAAAACGTTCCAAAGTGAATCTAATGTAAACAAACTGCACTTCCTGTCTGAAATAGATTCAGCTCTGAACACCACAAAAGTTAGTGCTCCATCCTCTTTGACCTATTTATAGGTACAAACACATGAAACAAGACAAAACACAAAATCAAATAAAGTCCATCAGAAAACCTGTAAAAAAAAAAAAAAAAAAAAACCTGCTCGTCCTGGTTTCTGTTGTTTGTCCAAACCCTAGTTTAGAGGGCAGTTTCACAGTGGCCCCCCCTCAGGAGGTTTTCCCTACAGTCAGGTGTTCAGCTTGCGGATGAGGAGGGTGTTGGGCCCTTTGTTAGTGGCTTTGATGATTTTCCAGGCATCGTGGTGCATGAGACCCTCTAGAGAGCAGCCGTTGATGGAGAGGACCTCATCGCCGACTTCAATGAGCCCCGACAGCTCAGCAGCACCTCCTGGTGTAGAGGAGAACAGCAGTTCATCCACACTTAAAGATACACTTGAGATACAGTCAACTTGATTTTGATATTTTGAAAACCACACAGGGCAAACTACAGAGGAGAGCAACTGTGTTATAAAAGCTCTGGTTATCATTTTATTTTTTCCACTGCAGCCTTCACAGTTGACTATGTACATTGTAAATCAGACTGTCGTCATGGTCACAGGCCATTTGACACGTTGGTGTGTTGTCCATTCTGTAAGTCTTTTGGAGAGTAGATGCTGTTCTGTCACTGAGACTGTGATGGATGATGAATGATCCTCATGCCTAAAATATTTTGGTTTAGTTTGTGTCTGCATGTGTTTGTTAAACTAAATAGTGTTAACACGAGAAAAGGACCCAGAACAATAGTGGAGCCTGAGGTCCAGGGGCCGGTTGCACAAGGCACCTTAAGTTTTCTACTTTAGTATAACAATAAAGGTTTAATTTCCCCTTAGCTGAGGGAGTCACTTAAGGGTGTTGCACAAAATCTCATTTAAGGCTTAATTAAGAAAAGTTATTTACAGCAGTGAAAGAGATTTTACAGCAGTAAAATTCTACTGTTTCCATGGAAACTTTTGTTTGTTTGATTATCTTGTGGGAAGCCAGTGTGAGGATGGGAGGATGCCAGGATGTGATAGCAGTGTGCTGCTATCACATCCTCCTGTTGTTTTGACAGAAACTTCACAGTGTTCAGCAGACGGTCAGAGTTTAAACTCTGTGAGCGACCCAGCACACTGCTGATCTGTGCACATGAAACACCTCGACCATGACTGACCAGAAAGATCATGTGACATAAAACTGTAGAGCTCATCAAGCTGTGGAAAAAGAGTGATCCGAATTTTGACAGTTTGACAAATCATGAACTGAATGCAGGTCAAACATGTGATGTAACATCAGCTCTTCATCGTTAGGGGTTTCCATTAGGTGCTACTAACAGGTCAGATTGTTCTGTATTTACAAACTTCACAACTGAGACCAATTCCTGTGTAGTGTAACTCTTAAAAGAAATTACTTTTTCTAATGTTTAGGATGCAGTTCATATTTCTTTTACTAATACAAATGATTTCATTCACAGTTGTAAGGCATTTTATTCCTACTTCCACCTTTTACAGTAAATGATTTGGCTTTAAACATGTTTCAGTTCTCAGCTTTTGCAGCGAAGGAACTTCAGCTCCTTCAGTTTAACATTTTGGCATCTAGTTTTTCAAAGCGCTCAACCTCCAGATTACAAGTTCTGCTTTTAAGCTCTCAGCATCACATGCATTTCAGCAGGAAATGCATTTTCTAGTTGCAGATCAGCTTCTGTTAGGGCATGTACATGTGTGTAGACATTCATTCATTCATTCATTTTCTACCGCTTATCCTCTAGTAGGGTCGCGGGGGAGCTGGAGCCTCTCCCAGCACCCTTTCGGGCGAGAGGCGGGGTACACCCTGGACAGGTCGCCAGTCCATCGCAGGGCAAACACACAGAGACAGACAACCATTCATTCTCACACTCACACCTATGGTCAATTTAGTGTATCNTTCAGCTCCTTCAGTTTAACATTTTGGCATCTAGTTTTTCGAAGCGCTCAACCTCCAGATTACAAGTTCTGCTTTTAATCTTCAGCCACTGCTTTAGCTTCTTCAGCATTGCTTCAGCAATCTCATTCAGCTCTCAGCATTCACATGCATTTCAGCAGGAAATGCATTTTCTAGTTGCAGATCAGCTTCTGTTAGGGCATGTACATGTGTGTAGACATTCATTCATTCATTCATTTTCTACCGCTTATCCTCTAGTAGGGTCGCGGGGGAGCTGGAGCCTCTCCCAGCACCCTTTCGGGCNTTCACATGCATTTCAGCAGGAAATGCATTTTCTAGTTGCAGATCAGCTTCTGTTAGGGCATGTACATGTGTGTAGACATGTCTTGCTGGGGTTGTGGAGACAAATTTAGGTCCC
>NW_019174272.1:13216898-13234063 GCF_002260705.1 Seriola dumerili | reverse complement strand
ATAGCGCTCAACAGGGACATACACTGGATTACATTGGTATACGCGCGTACCTTGAAGCCCAATACAGCAATAAGGTGCGCACAACCAAAAGCAGTGACCATAGCATTGACCACATATTTGGCCTTTGTGAACACAATACCTGGAGAAACTCCTCAGAAGAATTCACCCCTTCTTAAGTATTTTTCAAATTCGCGGTTACAAATGTCATTAGATGGTTGTTAGAAGGTGTGCCTAGCGGTTATGGTCAAACAACATCTAGACTAAGTTGACATCAATTAATCTTGGATGTGTCACAATGAATCAAAGTTAATGATCACGTCTCAACATAGAGACCTTATCACTTACCTCAACGACTTCACACTCCATGCAATCTTATTGACACAAATCTTCACAATGATTTAATGATTCTGAAACCAGTCGTTATGTCATCGGAAACTATAGCTGAACGTGCGGAGCGCAACCACAATCACAAGGCGGCTAATTCTCAGTCTCATGATTTTCATTGTTATCAATTCAAAAAAGGTTCCCAAATTATTATTCTCACTACAGAAATATAAATAAACTGTGAGTATGTCATAAAGACTAATAAAATTTACACATAAAAATATTCGTAAATCTTACCTGCCACCTTGTTTATACTTACTTGAGTAAATCGAGTATGAAGCTCCTGCTATTTCTCAAAATGTGAGAAACTGCTATCAAATGTAATTCACTATTAGCACTATAAATATCAGTATGTTTGTCTTACTCTTGAGTGATAAAATTTTAAAAGATAATGCAATAATCCATGCGTTTGCTCTAATACACACTAGAGCGTTCTACTTTCACACTCATGAGATGATCTTTTCATCATTTGAGAGTTCATAAATTAACTAGTCACATTACTCAGATGCCCATTCCTCTCTCTTTACTCTACAACATTCTAGAGAATACACAAGACAAGTCAAAAGTAGACATGAACCTAGAAATTATAGACGTAGAGAGTATAGAGAGTGATGGCTTAACATCATTGACCTTGACAAAATATTTTACAGACACTTTATTATCTTCAGCCACAACAATTCAACTTATATAATCTCTCATTAATTCTTCCTTTTCACTACCACATAACTATCATTAACTTCAATATCTTATATACATAACCAGCTTTTGAGCAAGGAGCAGCTCGCGTTTCTGACTAGATGTCGCTGATACAATACCCTACAGAAGTCAATCATACAGTGAAGAACACAGTCACCTTAGTGAACCTGCCGCTGCAGATGCGTGTGCAGCTTCCATACATGTCTCTCATATCTCTCATTCACTGGTATATAGTAACTGAACGCATCATATGTTGCAAAGGAGAACTTTCAATAGACCTTTTCATGTTCATCCACATCTGTAATTAATGTACAAAACATGACATCAGCACGAATAAACTAACTGTGCTTACATGATAATGCTGCGTTAGGAGTGATCACTTTTCCAGTGCATGACGAACATTTTATTTTACTTTGAATTCATGTTCATTTTCAACAAGCTTCATTTTTATTGATGATGATGCAGTTACACGTAAATAAACACACTTAAGTTTACAATTAAACAAATATGAGAATAAACTATGCAGTTATTCACTTGGTAATTACGTGACTTAATTTTTTATCTTTTTGCAGAAACATGGGAGAGGAGTACGATAACAAAGGAATGGACTGGATATGTTCATATTACAGGTTTCAGCCTTTAATGAAGAGTGCTCCAAAACCCCACCAAAGTGCAACCTATGAGTGTGGAGCATTAGCATAATTCCTCTCTTTAAACTGAGTAACTCTGGCATCACATTATGACTAATCCTCCCCAACAACGTAACATGAGACTACCTCCTCCCAAAATAAGAAATCTCATGTATTTGTATTTTAGTAGATTCATGCCACAATGAGGGATGTTTTAATTCTTCAATCAAAAAAGCCAATCAAAAGTTAGTGCACCAATATGAAAAATAATTAGAGATCATTACATGTAATCTGTGATGCAATAATTTCTCCCAGTAATTTACTGTAGTCAAAACAAACTAACATCTTAGACGCTGACAACAAATTCAACACTGAGGTAGTATTTGTATTCTTAAAGATAATACCAAAGCAAAGGATGTTACAGGCTACTAATGGCTAAAGTATTGTGACGATCCGTTGAAACAGTCAGAACGTTTCAGCATTCATCCACCAGACTTTTGGAGTCTGGCTAGCAGAATTGTTCAGCACCGAGCATCAGAGTGTCCACTGATGTCAAAGGTGATGAAACCTTTGGCAGGTAGAGTTCCAGCTTCATCCCTAGCGTGGCTGGATGGTGTTGATCAGGACTCCAAACTGGGAGAGCGTTTCTTTCATGAAATAGCAATGCTTTACACTATGGCGCACATCACACACCACTTAACATTAAATACTGCATTAGTTTACCAGACAGGAAAATGAAAAAACAATTAATGCCCTGTCTGTACAGTTCTGCCACAAGGGATTGCGAAATATCGATCAAACAGACGACACGCACAAAGGAAATTCCACAGACCGAACTACATCTTGCAATAAAGATGTCATTAACATGACAGGTGCTGCGTCAGTTAATGACAATAATGCCCAAAATATTCCAAGTGTACTCGTTTGTGTAATTTGACATTTGAGATAAAGACGCACAGAATTGCTGCTTCAGATCCATATAATACTTTCACCTTTTCACTTAATGACTTTAATGACTTTTAAGTGTAATAGAAGCAGTGGAAAACATTGCATGTACGTCACCAATTCCACTGCAAACCCCAGCAACAAAAAAGTTCCCTCTGAAAGCGACGTAGTGTTGTCATTGTGACACATGTTGATGTTGCCACAATAATGGAAGCTGCGACTAATTGAGCAGGAGATGTGAAGCTAGGTCATGTTATTTTTCATCGTCGTAAGTCACTGTAGAAAACAAAACCTTTAGCTGTTTTGCACGTTCAACCTTCTCAACATTATTCTACTAGATCACAGCAAGTCCTTGTAGCAGACAGAGACTTTGCTCCAGTCCTGACATACTTGTACTCTTGCGTAAATATTTTCATTTTATTCTACTTATACCTTACAGAAAGTTTTTACTCCAGTCATTTATTCAACTTTTGAAGATTTGTTTTTCCAACCAATTTACAAATATTCAAATTACTCCTCTACATTTGCTGAAAATTGCCTCCAACTTTTATTAAGCTGCGTATATGATTTTTTGCCCCGGGGAAGCAGATTAATTTGTCACCTGATTGAATCAAAATTTCATCAAAGATCCTCTCTAACAAAGAATAACGCATTTACAAAGAACGCCAATGGTAAGCAAATGGGTAACACTTCCTGTCTCCTTAAGGCGGCTGTCGTGATTGCTCGTCATGTCCAAAACATAACAATACAGCTCACACTAGATACAGTTTATTTACGTCTGATTTTGCTGCTCTTTTTATATGCTAGTTTAATACTCGATCAACCAGAACAAGAATACATTTCAGTCTAAATCTCTGTTTCCTCCCAAAACCAGTTAAGTAATATGGCCAATTAATATTATCATTAACCAAAGAAAACAAGTTTTATTTCAGTGGTGTGATCGTCTTAAGTGTGATGGTTTACATGTACCAGTCCCTCTAAACTTGTTGAGGATTGGAAAGCGATGGTTGACAGCACTACTGCCCAACTGTAAAACCCAGAAACCAAACCAACAAGAAAGAGAATCTGTTTTGAAGATCTCGCAAGAGTGTGTTCTGAGACAGAGACAGACATTGAAATAAACTTAATTTCTCCTGATTTCTCGAAAAAATTACCATTTTAACTGTCAGAATAGTTTGGAAGCATTCTCTCACTTGTGAATATGACCATTATTGATTTTGGTGACAATTGGTGAAAGAGTAAACTGCTGTGAGCATGTTCATTCTCAACAGAGTGAACCAGACTCAGCACCTCTGCTGAGTGGAGCCAACCATGTGAACATTACAAGAAATATGGTGTAAGTGCCCATCTCCCTTTCTCAACTTCTCTGGTCCTTCTCTCTTTAGCTCTTGTCTTATCTCCACCAGCTGCTGCACAGCTGCCCAGTGAACCGAGCTCGATTGGTGCTTTCATCCCCTTTCTCTCCCTGTTTCTGTCTCTACCTAATAAAACAGAAACAAACAAACAGTATATGTAATATGCAGATCTGTCCACCAGAAGTTTTGCAAAGCATCCTTGTGCTGTGCTTACTGTGCATGCAGACGATAATAAACATAAAGATTCGATCAATATAACTAATGTCTACCAACCCTAAGTTTACTGTGTAATGTTAGTATCCTGTACAATGTATTTACCACTCTTTATTGAACTTCCAGTAACCTATATATCCATGAGACCGTTTTCGTACTCATGTCTGTTGGTTGCATATCTACAGTTGCTGTTTTGTTGGGTGGTGTCTTCGTAGTGTATCTTTGGGTTTTTTTCTGCATCAAATTTTTATTATTATTTTTGCTCCCAGTTTTAGGTGAAAAAGGAAAAAAAAAAAACAAGCAGCAAAAGGAACATGATTCTGCATACACTATTAATGTTGACATGGATTCTTTTAAACATAACTTACAAAACATTGCCTCTCATTTATTCATTTACATTATGGCAATTTATCTCTGCCATCACAGTACAGCAGCAAAGGATGATTTTGCAAAACTTCTGTGTCGAGGATCTGCATATAACATATATGTGTTTTTGTTTCTGTTGTTTAGGTAGAGACTAGAAAACCAGGGAGAGAAAGGGGATGAAAGCCCCATAGCGAGCTCCAGCGTTTCAACTTGGGAGCTGTGCCCAGCAGCTGGGTTGGAATCAAAACACAGAGCTAAAGAGAGAGACAGAGACAGTTTGAGAAAGGAGATGGCACTTACAACATTCTGTAATGTGTCACATGGTTTCCACCTCCAGCAAGCAGGTCTGAGTCTGTTCACTGCTTGGTTGGAGAATATGAAGCATGATCACAGATTATGACTCTTTCACCATTGTTCACAGAATGAATAATGGTCCATATTTCTACAAGGTTGACAGATCTTCAAAATTCTGAATTAAAATTGGTATTTTTCAGAGAAATCAGGGAGAAATTAAGAGTTTTTTCAAGTCTTCTCTGTGTCAGTCAACACACTCTTGCGAGATCTCACAAACACAGATCTCTTCTCTCTGTTTTGATTCTGCGTTTGGTTTTACATTGCAGTAGTTGCTGCCAAATCGATTCCGAACTCACACAGTTTAGAGAGGACCGTGGACATGTAACCATGCATTAAAGTTAATGAAAATACAAACTTGTATTCTTTGCTTAATGATATATATGGCAATATTACTTAACTGATTTTGGAGGGAAAACAAGTATTAGACTGAAATTATCTTTTCTGGGTTGATCAGATATTAAACTACATATAAAAACGAGCAGCAAAAATCAGACGTAAAATCAAACTGTATTAGTGTTTGACTGTATTGTTATTTGACATGAACGAGCAATCACGAACACGCCATAAGGAGACAGAAGTGTTTACATTTCTTACACATTGGCGCTTCTTGTAATGCGTTATCTTTTGTTAGAGAGGATTTGACTAATTTTGATATCATAGGTGACACAAACATGCCCTCTGCTTCCCCCAGGGGCAAAAATCAATTAACGCAGCTGTAATTAAAAGTTGAGGTCATTTCAGCAAAGTGTAGAGGCAGCTATATTTGATACTACTTGTAAATGTGTTGAGAAAACAATCTTCAAAAGCTTAGATAAATGAATGGAGTAATAAAATTTCTGGAGGTATAAAAGAATAAAATGAAAAATTACGCAAAGTACAAGTATGTCAGGACTTGGAGCAAAATCTCTGTCTCTAATCCTAGGACTTCTGTGTACTCATATTAAGAATAATGTTAGAGGTTGCAACGCAAACACAGCTCAAAGTTGTTTCTACAGTGGCTAACGATGAAAAATAACAATCGACCTCAGCTTCACATCCTTGCTCAATTAGTAGCGGCAGCTTCCCTATCGTGCACATCAACATGTGTCACTAATGACACACTACCCATCCTCAAAGAGGGGAACCAAAACTTTTTGCTTGGCTGCGGTCATGAATGTTGCTGACGTACCATGCCAATGTTTTCCACTGGTCTCATTACACTTAAATCATATAAATCATTACATGAAAAGTGAAGTATTATACTGCATCCTGAAAGCAATTCTGGTGCTGTTTTATCTCAAATGTCCAAATTACCAACGAGTACAACTTGGAGATATTTTGCTAAATTATGGTCATTACCTGAACGCCAGCACCTCTACTGTAATGACATCTTTATCTGGGCAAGTAGTATTACGGCTGTGGAATTTCTTATTGGCTGCTCTTGCTCTGTTGTGTATTTCCAAATCCTTGGAGACTGTACAACAGGGCCACTAATGTTTTTCTATTTTCCTGTCTGGTAAACTAACGCACTATTTAATGCTTAAGTGTGGTGGATGTCGCTAGATGTAAGCATTGCTATTTCCATAAAAACAGCTCTCCCAGTTTTGGGATCCTGCACCATCAACCACCTTCCAGCACCTCAGGGATAAGCTGGAACTCTACCTGCAAAAGGTCTTCACACCTGACATCAGTGGCCGACCACTCTGATGCTCGGGGCTGAACAAATCTCTGCAGCCAGACTCCCAAAAGTTGGGTGGAGAATCTAAACGTTCACTGGTTCAACGGATCTCCCACATACTTTTAGCCATGTAGTACAGCCCCTGTACATCCTTTGCTTTGTATTTATCTTTAAAATCAAATGAACTACTCCAGTGTTGACGACCTGTTTTCACAGCGTCTAAGATGTTTAGTTTGTTTGACTATATCACATTACTGAGAAATTATTGCATCACAGAATTACATGTAATAACTTCAATTTTTTTCATACTTTGTGCACTAATTATTGATTGGCTTTTTGATGAAGAATTAAAACAATCCTCTATTGTGGCAGAATCTACTCAAATACAAAACATATAGATTTCTTTATTTTGAGGAGGTCAGTCTCATGTTAACGTTGTTGGAGGAGCTTGTCATAATGTGATGCAAGTTACCTAAGTTTGAAAGAGAGAAAATATTAAAGTCCACACTCATAGGTCTGCACTTTGGTGAGAGTTTTGAGCAACTCTTCATTAAAGCTGAAACCTGTATCATGACATATCCAGTCCCATTCCTTTGTTATCGTACTCCTTCTCCCATGTTTCTTGCAAAAAGACTAAAAAAATTAAGTCCACGTAATTACCCAAGTGAATAACTGCATAGTTTATTCTCCATATTTGTTTAATTGTAAACTTAAGGTGTTATTTACTGAACTGCATCATCATCAAGATAAAAATGAAGCTTTGAAAATGAACATGAATTCAAAATCTAAATAAAAGTTCATGCACTGAAAATGATCACTCACTAACAGCATTAATACATGTAACACAGTTAGTTTATCTGCTGATGTCATGTATTTTGTACATTAATTACCAAATGTGATGGAACATGAAAAAGTCTATATGAAAGTTCTCCTTTGAAACATATGAGCGTCTATTACATATATCCATGAATGAGGACATGGAGTCAAGATGTCAGCGCAGGTTCACTAAGGTGCTCTTGTTTCTTCACCTGTCTGTGAGCTTTTACTGACATCTACTGGTCATTTCTTACACGTGCACTCTGTCATTGTAACCAGAGCGTGCGCTCTGCTCCTGCTCAAGCTGTTATTTATCAACAATATAATGATATAATTACATACATGGAAGGTTCCTGTGGGAAAAGTGAAGAGAATTAATGAAATTAATATAAGTTGAATGTTGTGCTGAAAGATCACAGATACCGAGTAAAGTGTCTGAATACTTTTGTCAATGTCAAATTTCAGTTTCCCCTTTTAATAAATTTGCTAAAAATTTCTAAAGTTCTCTTTTGACTTCTGTCATTCTCAGGAGTTTGATAAATATCAGATAAGGAATGGGCCTCTGGATAACTGGACTAGTTTTTATGAACCTCTAAAAAATGATCAAAAATCATCCTCTGTGAAAAGTAGAAACTCTTTGTATTAAAAGCAAACTGGATTATTGCATTTTCTTTTAAATTTTACTCAAATAGCACAAACATATGTGAACATTTTATAATGCTAATATGGAATTACATTTTAACATTTTCATTTGAATATAGCCCCTACAGGCTTCCATACATTACTCATCAGTCAATCAAAAACCAAAAAGTTTCCATGTACAGTTCATATATTTAGAATCATTTTATGTTAAAGTTATTGTCTTTAAAACTTACCACAGTTTATGTATTTCACAGTTCAATTAATGAAATAATTATGAACCTTTTCTGATTGAAACATGACATTATGAACTAGAATTACCGCCTTGTGGTTGTCTGCCTCCGCCACTCAGCCTAGTTTCGAATGACATCCCTGTTTATCCAGAGTCATAGAAGTATAAACCATTTGTGTGAAATTTTCATAATTGCTGTGTGAAGTCTTGAGTAATGGCTGAAAAGTGTTTTGTGAGGTCTACTGACCATAACCTTTGATCTTTGACCACCAAAATCTAATTGATTCATCCATTAGTCCAAGTAGACATTTTTGAAATTTGAAGGTATTCTCTTGAGGAGTTTTCAAGGTATTGTTTCACAAGGCCAAAATCATGTTCTGTAAGGTCACTGTGACCTTGGCTTTACCTTTGCCCTTTAGCCATGTAATCAGTTTGTCCTTGAGTCCAGTGAAACCAAATTTTAAGAAATTACCTTGAAGAGTTACGGAGATATTGCGTTCACAAGGCCAAACCTGCATTTTGTGATGTGTGCAGACACTGATTGGCGCCGTATGAGGATACAAGGTGACGGTAAGGACACTGGGTTGCTCTGATTATCAAGAAAAGCCTCCCATGTCAGTGAAATTTACAACTAGTTCATGAACTCATCTGAATCAACGCCCTACAGCAAATGGGATACACACACAACATACACCCCCAGAGTGACACTGAGTCCATGTTCAACCATGAGGCTCCTGCCAGAAACCACCCGACATTCCAACCTGAACTGACAACCAATGTTCACATTATTAAAGTGTGTTTAAAGTATCATTGGACTAAATGTGCTCACACCATGTAATTCTTTATCATTATTCTGGAAAGATTCCCATGAATTATAGTCCAAAATTCATTTCTGTAGCTCAAAAGGAAGCTGAGATATGTCTGATCAGTTCTGAGGTAAATATCCACACGTGACATACTGCCATGTTAGGGACCATTCTGGATCCATTATCCTTCTAGGGAATGAAACAATCTGGTGCATCACTTATTATTATTATTTGATGGATGTCATGTCTTTAGCCATTTATTTGTGTGATTAGGAATTGTTATCGCTCTGTTGCAGTGTAGTCTATGTGTGCCATTAACCTATTATAATATCGTTGTTCCATTTATCCATTCCTAGTAATAGCTATGTAGTTCACGTAGGCTGTGTTAAATATGAATAGGCCATGGTGGAGTAGGATACACAAACCGCATAAAACCAAATTAAATATAACAAAATTAAAATTATATTTCTCTCTCTCACAATTGAAACAAAGAAAAGAGAGGGAAAAGTCTAACTGTGGCAAATGTCAAGCCCACTACACACACCCCTGATATTGTTTGATCAGTTTCATTTTTTTATCTTCATTATTCATGTCATTGCACCTGTCCATAGTGAGTTAATAAATCTTATTAACTTGACCCATCGTTAACCTGTGTGTGTTTCCTTGAAGCGGAGATCGAAGATCAATGTCATCAAGAAATCACTGCTTTTGTTGCGAGATTGATCAAATTAATCAATAGATTCAATAAAGTTGCCTCCCTGAGGACTGGTGCCCTTTCAACGAAGGCAAATTCAAAATTGTGGTATTCACACTGAAGAGGTCATCATGACCTTGACACTTGACCACCAAATGTAACCAGTTCCTCCGTGAGTCCAATTGAATGTTTGTGCCAAATTTTAAGTTCCATTAAGGTGTTGACTGATATTGTGTCCCCGAGAATGAGACGTACGGCTGTACAACCTGAAACAAGTATGCCTGCACTCTGGCCATCGCCGCTGTGAAGGCATAAAAAATTACAGAAACGTTTTGATGGTGAATTCTTTCATGTTTGATACCTTTTATCTCCCCCAATACAACAGCCCCTACCAGACCCAGCTTGGTTCTGGCCAGTTACTAGGATTTAATTATACCGATTTCTCCCATTTGTGCTTATTAACAACTGTTACCATGGAGACCAGAACCACACCCACCAGAGATCATTTCAAAACTGACTTTATTTTAAAACGTTCCAAAGTGAATCTAATGTAAACAAACTGCACTTCCTGTCTGAAATAGATTCAGCTCTGAACACCACAAAAGTTAGTGCTCCATCCTCTTTGACCTATTTATATCAAAACACATGAAAACAGACAAAACACAAATCAAATAAAGTCCATCAGAAAACCTGTAAAAAAAAAAAAAAAAAAACCTGCTCGTCCTCGTTTCTGTTGTTTGTCCAAACCCTAGTTTAGAGGCAGTTTCACAGGCCCCCCCTCAGGAGGTTCCCTACAGTCAGGTGTTCAGCTTGCGGATGAGGAGGGTGTTGGCCCTTTGTTAGTGGCTTTGATGATTTTCCAGGCATCGTGGTGCATGAGACCCTCTAGAGAGCAGCCGTTGATGGAGAGGACCTCATCGCCGACTTCAATGAGCCCCGACAGCTCAGCAGCACCTCCTGTGTAGAGGAGAACAGCAGTTCATCCACACTTAAAGATACACTTGAGATACAGTCAACTTGATTTTGATATTTTGAAAACCACACAGGGCAAACTACAGAGGAGAGCAACTGTGTTATAAAAGCTCTGGTTATCATTTTATTTTTTCCACTGCAGCCTTCACAGTTGACTATGTACATGTAAATCAGACTGTCGTCATGTCACAGCCATTTTGACACGTTGGTGTGTTGTCCATTCTGTAAGTCTTTTGGAGAGTAGATGCTGTTCTGTCACTGAGACTGTGATGGATGATGAATGATCCTCATGCCTAAAATATTTTGGTTTAGTTTGTGTCTGCATGTGTTGTTTAAACTAAATAGTGTTACACGAGAAAAGGACCCAGAACAATAGTGGAGCCTGAGGTCCAGGGGCCGGTTGCACAAGGCACCTTAATGTTTCTACTTTAGTATAACAATAAAGGTTTTAAATTCCCCTTACGCAAGGAGTCACTTAAGGTGTGCACAAAATCTCATTTAAGGCTTAATTAAGAAAAGTTATTTACAGCAGTGAAAGAGATTTTACAGCAGTAAAATTCTACTGTTTCCATGGAAACTTTTGTTTGTTGATTATCTTTGGGGAACCAGTGTGAGGATGGGAGGATGCCTCCTGTTGTTTTGACAGAAACTTCACAGTGTTCAGCAGACGGTCAGAGTTTAAACTCTGTGAGCGACCCAGCACACTGCTGATCTGTGCACATGAAACACCTCGACCATGACTGACCAGAAAGATCATGTGACATAAAACTGTAAGAGCTCATCAAGCTGTGGAAAAAGAGTGATCCAAATCTTGACAGTTTGACAAATCATGAACTGAATGCAGGTCAAACATGTGATGTAACATCAGCTCTTCATCGTTAGGTTTCCATTAGGTGCTACTAACAGGTCAATTGTTCTGTATTTACAAACTTCACAACTGAGACCAATTCCTGTGTAGTGTAACTCTTAAAAGAAATTACTTTTTCTAATGTTTAGGATGCAGTTCATATTTCTTTTACTAATACAAATGATTTCATTCAACAGTTGTAAGGCATTTTATTCCTACTTCCACCTTTTACAGTAAATGATTTGGCTTTAAACATGTTTCAGTTCTCAGCTTTTGCAGCGAAGGAACTTCAGCTCCTTCAGTTTAACATTTTGGCATCGTAGTTTTTCAAAGCGCTCAACCTCCAGATTACAAGTTCTGCTTTTAAGCTCTCAGCATCACATGCATTTCAGCAGGAAATGCATTTTCTAGTTGCAGATCAGCTTCTGTTAGCATGTACAGTGTGTAGACATTCATTCATTCATTCATTTCTACCGCTTATCCTCTAGTAGGGTCGCGGGGAGCTGGAGCCTCTCCCAGCACCCTTTCGGCGAGAGGGGGGTACACCCTGGACAGGTCGCCAGTCCATCGCAGGCAAACACACAGAGACAGACAACCATTCATTCTCACACTCACACCTATGGTCAATTTAGTGGTATCCAATCAGCCTAGTCCCTATTTGCATGGCTTTGACTGCTGGAGGAAGCCGATATCCCTGGAGTACCCTGAGAGAACCCACACAGGCACGGGGAGAACATGCAAACTCCACACAGAAAGACCCCGTGTCCGAGCCGGGACTCTAACCCGGAACCTTCTTGCTGTGAGGCGACAGCGCTAACCACTGCACCACCGTGCCGCCTGTGTGTAGACATGTCTTGCTATATTGCAGGGACAAATTTAGGTCCCGAACCATCATTGTGAGGTCACTCAAGAGCTCAAGAGCTTTTTGATGGACACCTGCAGTGACTGAGGTCAGAGTTAGGATAATTCTCTACAACATGAATGAAACTCAAAGTAACGTCCTCTGTAGTGATTGAAACGTGTGTGATGGATACGCACCAAGCAGCAGACACATTCATATTTCTTCAGGAATTTTCTAGTTCTGTATATTCTTTGTACTGCTGATGTTTCTGCTTCCCAACTTTTTTAGACATAGGAACATTATTAATGATGATTGTTAATGCCTGTCATGTTCGTATTGATTTGACTAATTAACTAACTCTCTCTTCTTTTCAGTTTTCTTCTCTGTAATTTGATGTATTTTATTCTCTTAAAGGGAGGCCTTCTAACATCTGGTCATTAACTATAGATGAACTATGTTACATTTATGGCTTCTATAAAACAACATCCAGACTGAATTCCACCTCATTAGATAAAGTGATCCACAATCCAGATGGAGGTAAAACACACAGAGAGACATATAGAGCAATGGTCACCTTCAAAGATGCGTTTGACAAGTAGAGGCCGGTCTCCGTGGCTTGAGGACTTCCCCCCCTCCAGACTGAAGCCCAGCCCAGCAGAAGTCTTGTGGAGCTCCACCGTTAAAGCACAATCTGGACCGACATCCACCACTGAGAGACATTCAACGCCAGAGTTATAATCTCAACATACAGTATGTAGTTTATGAAGTATACAACCGCAACGTTACAGAACAGGTTCATGTTAAAGGAGAAAGGTAAAGGTAATTAAGGTTAAAGCATTAAACATGTTGCTGTGGAGAATGACCGACTTCACCATAATGAAGACCAGCAGGTGAACCTATAGATGTAAGACCAGGTCTCACCTGCTCCAGCTTCCATAGGGGTCTTCCTGGCAGAACGTAAACTCTTCAGCTGGCTGACCAGGTCCTGTCTGTCAGAGACACTTGGTCCGCCGTCCTTGTCTCTCCTAATGACGACTAAGGCCTGGTTGGACAGTCTGGCCTGATGGAGGCAGGACACGGCCTCTCCGTGGGTTTTTCCCTCTAGACTCGTTCCATTTATGGATAAAATGCTGTCTCCTCTCTGGATTGTGCCTTCGAGGCTCGCTGCACCTTTGGTGAAGACCCGATGGACCTGGACACAAAGTGTTACAGTATCACCACCTGCTGCCAAGAGCTGTTAAAACATCACCAACCTCTATGTTCTTTCTTCTTTATCATTCATTCTTTAATTATGTTTATCATAAAATCATAGTCAGTCATAGTCAGTCTATCTCTGTAGAGTCTACATGTATTGCTGTCAAGCATGAGCTTCATCTGAAGAATTATAACATTGAAACTCTGTCATGAAATCCATGTCATTGCTATAAGAAATGTAGAATCTCAATCACCATTTCCTCTTTGCAAAATCACTTTAAGAAACTGATAAAACATGTGCAGCATTTCACTGCAGACGTCAAAGGACCTGAGCCTCCTGAAGATAAAGAGCCGGCTCTGCCTCTTCAGGTAGATGGCATCTGTGTTCAGGTACCAGTCCAGTTTACTGTCCAGGTGCACACCTAGGTATTTATAAGTGTGCACTAGTGCAGACCGATAAATTGTAATTTCATCGTGATCGCGATATGAACATGTGCAGTAAACACATAGCAAAAGCCTGACTGAAACACAATGAATTAAAAAAAAAAAGTTTCTTTACACACTCCATGCAGGTTTGTGAGCATTTACCTACTGTACTCACAGTTATTGTCTTCTGCTCCAGGTCAACTCCACCTGCAACACTGAAACCAAGTCCTGATCCCTCCTCTTTACTCAGGATCACAAGGTGAGTTTCGTCCTTCACCTGCAGAGTTCACACACAATAAATGTAACACAGGTATTCACACAGACAGTCACTAGTAATAAAATAGAAATGAGTGTGTTAGATATTAAATCACATGTGTCAGCAGCAGTGTGGTGTTACCTCAGAAGGCGCCCTGGTGTCCTGGAGCAGAGCCAACACGTGTGACTTAGCCGTCAGGGAGAACAGCAACGTCTGCAGTTTACATTGACTCAGAGGAGAAGACTCCAGCTCCTTTAAACTGAGGACAGAAGGAGTCACAGTGGCTACTGTTACTGTATTTACTACCATGAAAACACTAACATGATTATAGTAGAAATCAGTCCAATGAAATGAGGTACAGTTTTTATAGTCTAGTTGACATGAGTGAAATATGTTCTACAATAATACAGTTTAGTTTCTCATTAATCTCATATTACACAGATGTTACTGGACACCAACACAGATATGGTTATGATTTGGGTTGTTTCATGGTTCACCCATTATGGTGTGGACGGTACCTAATGTAATGGTTAACAAATTCAGTATTTTAAGAGTTGGTCTTATTATGGCAACGTGTGTAGGCCACATTGAGGAAAAAAAAGAAATCTGAAATTTCGAGAATTAAATCGTAATATTTCAAGAAATAATAATAATAAAATAGACAATAAAGATGAACCAAAAGAGAATCAAAAATGTAAAATTTTGAGAGTAAAAACATTTTTTTTAGGAATATTACAAACAACCAATAAAACAGGTGAAAGGACTGCATCTGGTAGCTGTTGTTTGTCTGTCTAAAAATAGAATAGACTCTGTTTCTTGCACAGTCTTTTTAATGTACTGACGTTGATGATCATGTGATACTGATGCGACAAAAGATGAAGTATCTCCTGAAACTTCTGCTGCAGTATAACTTCACAGGATGCTCCACATTCCTCATTTTAAAGCTTCTGATATTCCCCCTCTAAAACAAAACGGAACCTAAAATTACCACTTTATTCTCATAATATTACGACTTTATTCTTGAAATTTCAGATTTTTTTCCCCTCAATGTGGTCCTAATACTCTGTCGTATATTGTAGTGGCAAGACTGGAAGAACCTTAATTGTCTCACTGCGAAGGAACAGACTGATGAAATAAGGATTTCATCATATGATCACATGCTGTGGGTTGAGTTTTGGTCACATGTTAATGGCTGTCCGTTGTTTTGTGTGTTTTGTGTTTCTCGTGTTGTAAAGTAGCTGCTTATTCAGCTTTTACTCAAGTGAATGCAGCTGAAAAGGTTAATGAGCAGTTTTTAAATGGACTTCGGTCCAGATGTCTTGCAGCTCTGTTCCAATGAGGTCTCCCACAGTCACCCACTGCTTTAAATGTTTGGTTCACTCACATGGCCGTGCGTGTATGTTCTGAATTATTATAGAAAACAGGGATTTCAGTGTAAAAGATGGGGGACAAAATCCACAGCATTCTGTACCAAGCTTCAAGAGTGATACCAACAACTCTTTTAATGTGCGTAAAGACAGACTTGAAGTAATGTGAAACTATCCTTTAAGCAGCGCAGGTGGTGACTGACATGCCGTCCTGTAGCCGCTGAGATTGTTCACCTGTTCACTCGACCCCCCCCCCAACAGATACCTACTCCCATACACCCTGGGAGTTTGGAGTTGCCGCTGCAGTTCGGCTGACAGCTAACTACTGTGACTGTTGATGCCAACTGATTAAATAGTTTAAGAGCTTTATGCCTTATTTCTGCTACTGTCATGACATCACACAGATAGACTTTTGCTTATTTAGTGGAAAAGTCTTTCCAGCTTGGTAACAGTCACATTTGTTATGTCTCCACACTGGTGACAGCCAGAGCTGGAGACATATTGTTGGGTTGTCTGTCCATCCATCCTATTCTTGTGGACACAATATCTGACCTTGACAGAACTTCACTAGGACTCAAGGATGAACTGATTAGATTTTTGGGGTCAAAGGTCAAAAGTCAAGGGCGTGGTGACCTCACAAATCACAGTAATGGCCTTGTGAACGCAATATCTCTGTACAACCTTGAGGACATTTCTTCAAATATGGTACAAACATTAATTTGGACTCAAGCCATTACTCAAGACTTCACACAGCATTTATGATATGATATTATGATAAATTTAACACAAATGATTAATATCTTATATAATTCTGGATAAACAGGGAGGTAACGTGAAATTAGTCTGAGTGGCAGAGACATACAGCCGGAAGGTTGTAATTCTAGTTTGAATGTTCTTTGGTTCGTCTTGACATGGTGTCAGCATTGAAGTGTTGGCGCCCTGCCCGGTGTTGATGTCCTGCCCGGGGCTGATGTCAAAGTCATATTGGCAGGTATAGTGGACGACGGCCAGTAACTCACGTGTGGTGACACAGTATCTCTGCTGAGCTGGTGTGAGATGGTTGGTGGCATATGTTAGAACTTGCTCTTCTCCCCACTGGAGTTGTGACAGAACAGCTCCAATACTGTGGCTTGAAGCATCAGTGTCGAGAATGTACTTCTCCTCCAACAGTGGGGTACCCCACCACTGGTGTAGTTGTTAGCCTTTCCTTGAGCTGCTTGACAGCAATCTGGTGCTCATCTGTCCACAGGAATGCAGCTCCCTTCTTTAGCAGGCCGTGGAGAGGGCTTGCTAGTTCTGCAAAAGTTGGAACAAACTTGCAGCAGTAGTTACACAGCCTGAGGAAAGATTACAGCTCCTGCAGGCTGTTGGCAACTCCCAGAGCAGTACATCCCTGACCAGAGCTGGGTTTGGGCGGATCCCGTCACCACTCACGACGTGGCCCAGGAAGAGAACTTCCTCGTGAAGTGAGCAAGT
>NW_019174272.1:13185984-13216873 GCF_002260705.1 Seriola dumerili | reverse complement strand
GGTACCCCACCACTGGTGTAGTTGTTAGCCTTTCCTTGAGCTGCTTGACAGCAATCTGGTGCTCATCTGTCCACAGGAATGCAGCTCCCTTCTTTAGCAGGCCGTGGAGAGGGCTTGCTAGTTCTGCAAAAGTTGGAACAAACTTGCAGCAGTAGTTACACAGCCTGAGGAAAGATTACAGCTCCTGCAGGCTGTTGGCAACTCCCAGAGCAGTACATCCCTGACCAGAGCTGGGTTTGGGCGGATCCCGTCACCACTCACGACGTGGCCCAGGAAGAGAACTTTTGGACATTTTGACGGCTTTAGCTTCAACCCATAGCTGTGGAGACACTTGAAGACCTGTGCAAGCCGGGCAAGGCTTTCATCAACTCCTCTGCCAAGGACGATGACATCGTCAAGATAGATCAATAATGTTTCCCACTGAAGTCCTCTGAGGATGAGTTCCATCATCCACTGCTATCTGTTCAAGTAGTGGTAATCTACACACCACTGCACACCTCCATCCATGCTCTTTTTGGCAGGGCTGANATAATGTTTCCCACTGAAGTCCTCTGAGGATGAGTTCCATTGCCATGTGGGTGATGAATGCAGTGTTCTCACGGTCCTTGTCATCCACTGCTATTTGTTCAAGAAGTGGTAATCTACACACCACTGCACACCTCCATCCTTCTTGCATACTAAAATGACCCACTCTGACGATGGTGTACTGACACCTATTTTAAGCATGGCTTGAAGATGCGTTTCCTCTGCACTTTGGAATCCAAGAGGTGTTCTTCTCACTGGTTGGCACACAGGCTTGTCCTGTGTCAATATTGTGTGTGACAGCAGACAGGTAACCCAGGTCAGAGTCACCATTGGCGAAGAGGGATTGAGTTGAACATGATAGCTTTTCAGGATAAGCTTCAACAAAGAGCCCAAGGCATGCTCTTTTTGGCAGGGCTGCTTTGCTGGTTGAGAGGTTGCATAACTGGACTGGCACCCGCTTCTCCATGGTGGTAGCAACAATTCTGGAGGCTACAGCTTCTGTGATTTTCAAAGGCTCTAGTACAGCTGGAACCCCTGGCCTGGGGTCCTCCACTTCGCCTCACACAACACATTCTGAAGTTGTTGGTATAGTGGTGGTCTCTTCTAGGATCACTCTATCAATACAATAGTCTGATCCATCCCCTCTTACTATTCTGGAGGGCACAAGTTCATTTCCAATGAAAACTTTGCCACGGGTGTGGATGACAACATCATGAGACTTCATTAGTTCTAATCCAAGGAGGACAGATTCACGTATGGGAGCTGCGTGTAAACATAGGCCACCTGAGGATGGTTCAACTCAGTCTCTAATAGCAGAGGAAGTTGTTTTGTTGCTTTAACTTGCTGGCATTCTGTATGTGTAGACTGGAAATGTTCATACTGTATGAACAAGGGTCCTGAGTCCTGCGAGAGGTAGCAGTGAAGTCGTCACGTGTCTTCATCATCAGCCCAAGAAATGCGCCTCCTTCTGTTCTTTATTTCAGTTTAGCGTCCTACAGTAGCTTTGTAGTTATGTTCATGAGCCTCCACACACTTTTGAGCCTCTGCGACAGAGCATGGATCTCGGTTCATTACTTCGTAGGCCACTCTGATTTCTTAGGTCTTTAAGGAAGGCATCAGTTGCCAGTTGATCCTGCAGCTGGTCTCCATGGATCGATATGCCAGTGTGATGAGGTGTTGCACCTCTTCTGCAAATTCAGCTGATCTCTCTACCTTGTTGAAGTTCTCCCAACTTCCTCCTTACTGTGGTAGGGGGGTCCCTTTTTCCAAAGCACTGGGTTAGCTGCTCTACTAAGAGGCCATGATCCTCCCTTGTATGCTCTGGCAGTGAGTGGACATACTGTATTGCAGCTCCTCTTAAGCACTCGGGCAGCCTGTCCACTCATTCTGCAGCTCTCCATCCATACTTCCTGACCTGATGCTCAAATGGCAACAAGAAAGAGTCTCAGTCATCATTTGTGTCAAATGTGGCAAGTTTAGGTCGAGGTACTTCCTGCAGAGTGTGCTGATTGTTGTGGCCTGAGCTATTTAGCCTCTGGTCATCATGGTGGGGAAACAAGCGTTGGGTTTTCATGCCCATAGTCCCTAGTGTCTCTCTGCCTGCTGTCAGGTTCAGGGTTGACATTCCTCATGTTGGGGCCAGAGTTGCAAGCCTGCTAATTGATTAGATTCAGCTCAGCTGCAAAGTGGCCATGACCACTGTCTCTTGGTCTTACTTATCATTTTCTTGTTCTCATTTATGTAATTATTTCTTTTCTTTTCTCTTTTTTTTATTTTATTTTCAATTTATTTGTTTAGTTGCCTGTTCCACTTATTTCAACTTTTGCAAGCAATGTCTTTTATGTATCAGTCTTTACTTTAAGGACCTGTTATTGTCATTATCAGAGTATTGTGTTTACTGTAGTAAGTCCTGCTGGTGCGCTGCTCCACTAAATAGGCGAGTGCAATCTTGCTCGGTGATTAGTGCACATTAACAGTCTTCTATGCTGGGAACCACGGCTAGCAACCAGCAAGTGTTGAAACATGAAGCTTCTGAATCCGGTCAGCTGGGTAGCTAGCTCGGATAATTTTTTTTTCTGTCAGGTGGATGTAAGTTTTGGATATCCCACTTCTGACACCAGTTGTCGTGCTTTGACCCCTTAAACTAGGCTACTTCACCTGGATGTGCATGGGTGAAAACACTTTGCACGACAGGGAATCTTACATTTATGAACTTTACTTCACTTCAGCAGATGAGTAGAGAACATACAACAGTACATACATGCATACAGTACATCAGTGATCTAACCCAAGCTGAGTTGTGGACTCTATAGCCACAAAACAGCAAGCAAGCGCTGTTCACGTGTGAGTGCATCATGCTCACTAACCAATCAGTATGCTGTAATCAAAAATAAAATAAAAAACAAGTAACACATAAGGAAAGAGGGGGCAATCTGTAACTGCCTTACAATATGAGCAGAATCATCTGAATGATTACCACCTCGTGGTTGTCTACCTCTGCCACTCAGACTGGTTTCAAGTTACATCCCTGTTAATCCAGAATTATATAAAAAATTAACCATGTGTGAAATTTTGTCATAATCAATGTGTTAAGTCTTGAGTAATTGCTAAAAAGTGATTTATGAGGTCACACTGCCCTTGACCTTTGACCTTTGACCACCAAAATCTAATCAGTTTGTCCATGAGTCCCTGTGGACATTTGTAACAAATGTGAAGGGATTCCCTTGTGGAGTTCTCTAGACACTGCGTTCAAAAGGCCAAAACCGCATTTTGTGATGTCATCATGACCTTGACCTTTGACCGCCAAAATCTTTCAGTTCATCCTTGAGTCCCAGTAAACATTTGTACTAAATTTAAATAAGTTCTTTGAAGGCGTTACAGAGATTTTGCATTCACAAGGCCAAAACTGCATTTTGTGAGGTCACTTTTGACCACTAAAATCTAATCAGTCCGTCCTTGATTCCAATTGGACAGCTGTGCAAGATCTGTTTGGTCAAGGCATTACTGAGATATCACATTCATGAGAATGGGATGGACAGACAAACAACGCAAAATCAATATGCCTCTGGCTCTGGCTCTCACCTGTGTGGTGCCATTTGACACCCCTTCTGTTGATTGTGACTAACTGCTTTGTGTTGCGTTGCTAAATGAGGGGGTTTCAGAGCCTGATGTTTCAGGGAGAGAAAGGGTCAGAGGTGACAGCAACAATGATCCTGTGGGCATTTCTGTTTTAATCTGCAATCTCACCACTAGATGTCACTGAATCCTACACACTGTTCCAGTTATACTCACAGAATGTGATCTGGGGTTGATAAACAGATTGTAATAAGATGTATTCAACAGCTTTGTGCTGTTGCACAGCTGATACGAAACTCATTTTCAACTCCTACTCACAGTGGCTTCAATGGATAGAAAAGATTCAAAATCAGCTGTTTTTAATTGAACTCCTCACCTGATGGACCAGCCAGGCTGTGGTCCATGGGTCTCTGGGGTTTCCTGAGGAGTCTCTTCAGAAGATCCAGGATCACGTTGGCTCACCCTGATCACATCCACATCTGTCGGGGCTGCAGAGGGAGGGGAGCTCTCAGTCTCTGTGGGCTGGATGCTGACCTCAGTTTTTTCCACTGCTGTACCCTGTCCTTTGGTAAAGTCCTCTGTGCATAGCTTCTCGAGCTCAGGCATACTGAGAGCCCTGAGCTGCTGCAGCCTGCTGCGGGGAAGTCTGCCATGTTTCCTCCGCAGCACTGGAGGGGTCTGTGGTGTAAATCCATCTGGAGCTTTGGGAGCCTCAGCCTTAGGACCGTCCTCCAACAGGGGAGCTGTGTTACAGCGTGTATGTGGAAAGTCAAGGTTCATCAGTGTAATGTTCGAGGGGGGTTTACCAAGAGGAGGAGAGCAGGGTGTGGTCGCTATCAGAGTCTCCACATAAGAACTAAAACTTCTCTGCCGTGCACGACAGTCAACAGAATTCACCAAGTCCATATAACCAGCGATCCTCTGGTTCAGTGAGGATCTGTACGTCAGGGCGTGAGACTGAATGTCACTGCTTTTAGCTACAGGCCGGTCAAAGTTAGCCAGGTTCTCAAAAGACTTTATCTTATGTCGGACAGAGAAGGGATTATAGCCTGCAGACACTGCAGCGTCTGTTGAGAAGCTTCGTCTCTCCATCGTCTTTATGTAGAGTCTGGATGTGCTGGACTTCAGGGTCTCACCTGTCTCCACAGCAGTACTAGGCTTTGAGGGTTTTGTGGTTGAGTGAGTTTCTTTAGTAGAACACAGTGAGTTCAAGTCTGTGTTACGGACCACAGCGTTTGTTTTCTCTACAGTGGAAACAGCAGCAGAAAGAACAGGTGCTGATCTCACCTCTGTTCCTCTCTGAGTGAGTTTAGAGCCTGAATTTACTGTTTCACTGTTAGCCACAACTGGTGATGATGAACCAGATAAAGAAGACAGCTGAACCTCTATAAATGTCCTCTGAGTGGGAGGTTGGTGGGACTGGCCCTGAGATCTGGAACCTACATGGACGCTCTTCTCCATGGTCAGTTGTACATCTCTGTGCTCAGATTTAACCTGCCTTCTCTCACTTACTCTGGGCAAAGCAAGGCAGCTGTTCACATCAGGCTGGTTACTGGTCCTCAAACAGCTGGATCTGGTTGTCACTGATGGTAACTGTGTTGACTGGTTCGAGGCAGCGTCGATGTTTGAAGGAGCTGGACTTGGTTTTTGGAGCGGCTCCTCCTGTGACTTGTTCTTACTCTTGATACTCAGGCCTTTCAGTTTGGGAGCAGCTGTTTTTGGACTGATTTGTGATTCAGATGGAAGTTTTAAGATGCTGCTCCACACAGGACTGTCTGGGATATCAAGGAGCTTCAGGCCAGAGGTATTCTTCAGTGAGGAGCTAGTCTGGGTGTTCAAATTAGTTCTACCTGTCAGGACTTTCTCTTTGTTTATCACTGTTGCTGAGACTTTTGTGTCTGATCTGCTGAGGCTTGAACCATAGGTCTCTGACTCCACTGAAGGTGACAGGGCTTTTTTTATATTTAACTTTTTCAGTAAATCTGAGGTGAGGGAGGAATCTGCTTCCTGTGTGAGACTGTGGGTATCTGGTGGGGAGGGGCTTAAGCTACCAGGACAAGATGCCACACATTCTTTAGCTTTGTCGCAGGGTTCAATAGCACCATTAACATAGCACTCTGTAGAGGACACAGGTATTGGACTGTTGGAAAACTGGCATGGTTGCTCTTTGTCTCTTACTGAGACATCAGAGTCACCCCGCCTCACATCGAAGGTCTGATCCAGCTCTGTATCCTGACTGCTTGCAGGCTGAACAGGTGAAGACCTGTTTGGTGAGTGTCCATCAGCAGCAGGTTTCTGGGCATCACAGCAACAAAACTCCACTTCTTCCTCATCTGAGGAGGGCTCATGAATACCACCACCTCTTTCAGCATTCTTATTGGCCACTACACTACTGTCAGTGGTGGACTCACTGTTTGAATCGCTGTCTTCTCCTGTGGGGTACATGTGTTTAGAACCAGCGTTCTCTTCTGGTTGGTTCTCATGTGTTGTCTCCACAGGGAGGACATGTGTTGTCTCCACAGGGAGGACAACACATTTCTCATTTCCTGTATCTAAGACAGAGCTGTCCAGGAGACTAGTCTGGACTGGAAACTGAATCCCAGCCCCCTCAGACAGGGGTACAGCATGTTGGCTTGATACATGCTCATTGGATAATATTTCCTTGGGGGGTTTGGTGTGTGTGTTTGTGTCACTGCAGAGGCTCACTTCTAATAAAATATCATCTATGTTGGTGATGGGTATTTGGAAGTCATGGTCTGTTTGGGTTGTGTGGTTTGGGACTATCACTTCATCAGACAGCGCCTGAACAGATGTGGCCGGGTTCAGTTTGACGGCTCCATCACTGCTCCCTGATGACATCATTAGATTGGACAGTCGATCTACAGCTGGAGGCAGAAATGAAAGGTAAGCACTTCAGTCACAACTGGTTGAGGAGTTAATGTTGAGTTAATAATAGTAAAATAAATTCTACTTTATCTTGCAGCACAGAGGTTACATACATTTCATGCCATAGAATACAATAATACAAGAAGAATAATCTGGGTTACAAAATGATATTCATAGATCAGGACAACAACAATCTGAACAACAGTTGGTGTGTACACATCTAGAGAAATGAATGAAGTGGTTTAGGTTATTTCAAGTTTATTCAGATGCTAAAGATTTTTAAAGGTCCCATATTTTACTCTTCTCCAGTGTTTCATTCTAAGTCTTGATCAATAAGAAGATATATTTGTGGTTTTAAGAACCAAAAACCATCTCAGTGTAGTTTTATATCTCCTCTCTCAGGCTTCTCTCTGGAGCTCTAGTAACAACAGGTCGGTGAGTCAATCAGAAGAGAGGAGACACTGAGCCTCTCTTCTGATTGGCTGACTGTTTTCTGAGTGATCCAATAAAATACTTATTTCAGGTAAACACTCAGAGAAACCAAATCCTGCAAGGTTGGATGATGGGTTCAGGTGGGTGGGGCTTGGGGCATGGCTGAGAGCAATGACTGCTTTGTTGTGACATCACAAAGTTACAGAAGTCCCGATGGCTAATTTAAAGGCTCAGTTTCTGAATACAGGCTGTGTGCATTTCTCTGTGGACTGAGGCTTTGATACTTTCACAGTATTAATATAGAACCTAGACCTGCTTGATAATAAAAAATATGTGGAAATCTACCTTTATTTAATATGGGACCTTTAACTGGAGACATTGCTGTGGTTCTTCAGGAAGTCACCTGAGTACTTCTTCTACTGCCGTCTCTCATGTTACAGATTGAACTGAGGAAGACAGAGGAGTAATAAATCTAGACTGTAGAAAAGTCAGAGGAGTGATTTTCTTTTTCGGTAGCACTTTACAATAAGGCTACCCTAGGATTTAAAGGATTTATAAATGCTTTATAGTTAGGTTATCAATTTGGTCGTTAACACTTTATAAATCCCAAATTATTAATTATAATTATAAACAAATTATAACACAGTGCTGAGGCATTCACACTATTGTTCTTCAAATCATTATACTTTATTATTTATTATTTATTATTATTATTAGTGTGAATGCCATGTTATTTGAAACTTTATGTTTTATTATTCTTTTTCTTCCGCCCATATACAGCATCTAACTACTCCTTCATACTTTTTCCCTACAGAAACCATTCAACTATCAAAACGTTCAGCTCCTTCAGCAAATTTATGCTTGTATACAACTTTTTTCTACTATTTATGATTTTCAAAATATTAAGCTTTTTCTGCTACTTTTTTACTATTCAAATGAATGGAGAGACTGTTCAAATCCTTGAAAACTTCAGCCTCTTTCAACTACTTCAGCAGACTTTCAATTACAGAATTTATTCAAACTTTAAAATGTTCACAAGACTTTTAACTATTAAGCTTGTATTGAACTTTTTGATATCTTGAACAGTTTTTGATTTATCACTGTTTTAGTTTTATGCTTTTTTCTGATCATTTTTGAATTTATAATGGGTGTGTATTGCGCGGAATGTTCAGGGCTAGAGTGGAAGAAGCTCTCAAACTCGTCTGAAAAAATGATGCGTAATTTGTCCTTGTGGCCACATATTTAAATCTTCCCACATAATTTCTTCCCAGTTTGTAGACAAATTTGTCCTGTTCCAAAGAAAGTGTCTACCTAAGCACAGAGAGTGATGGTAGTACCCTCCAACTCTCACATAAACTGCAATACAAATTCAGGAGCAGATTTTCTGAGAAAAGCAGAACTGACACTTTTTTGTAACTCGCTCCTGTTTCCACATCTTTCCTAAGAAAACCTAAACCACACAGACATGTTCAGGAGAGTCTTGTGGCACTGATTGTGTGATAATGTTGCTGATATTATGTACAGTTTTTGAATTTAAAATGGGTATCTATGGGAGGAGGTAAGAGGGGATGACATTACAGCTAGAGTGGGAGAAGGGGTTAAACTGGTCTTAAAATCTCTGTTTAATTTGTCCTCACAGGCACACAATTCACTGCTCAGACAAAGTTTTTTGACCAGAACCAAGATAATTCGTCTTCTTTCAGAAAATTTTTGTCCCCAACCCATTTTTGGGCCCACTGACAAATATTTGCATTCAGTAGAGTCTACTCTCTCAGAAAATATATACCTTTATACTACTATATTTTACTGGGAAGCCTGAGTTTGAGATGTATATTTCAGCTGAATCCCTGTCTCACTCAGTACAGTAAATAAGCAGTCAAAATCACCATGGCAACCTCTGAGTGCAGGGGGTGGGGGTAGGGGGCACACAGCTGTTTCAAATCAGTTGATTAGAGACTGTCTGCCGTATTTATCAACTTTAATGACATTTCTGTCAAAGTCCAGCTACAGACTGCTCCAACATGAAGACAGTTAACTTCAGTTTGTCATTCTAACTGATTCTATACAGACAGGAATGCAGGCAGATAACATGTCCCAGTTCTCGTCTTTTGCAGCTAATGGACTTCATCTTTCAGCTACTCCAGTTTAATATTTCGGCATCTAACTTTTCAAAGCACTGTACTTCAATTAATATGAGCTGCTTTTTCACCCATTTTACCATTGCTTCAGAAATCTCATTCAGATTTGAGCTTACAAGTTTGGTTGTACATTACAGTGTACATTTAAGGATATGAACTAAGGATGTGATCTGAACTATTTATTATTAACTGTTATTATTATTATCAACCCCTAAGGGATAAATAAAGTATCTATCTATCTATCTATCTATCTATTTCTTCTTTAGGTATTTTTCAGCCATTTCAGGCCATTTGGCTTTCAAATTACAGATTTTGCTGTTTTGTACATTTTTGTACAATTTTGTACTGTTTTTTTCACTTTGCTTCAACAAATGAGGCCAGCCATTTCATGCCATTCAACCTCCAGTTTAAGATTTCTTTCTGTTCAGCCATGTACAGCATTACTTCAGCAATTTCTTCCAATTTAATACATTTCAGATTGTTCAGATAATGAAATTAAGATTTAACATTATAATATTTGTAAGGTTCTTCAGGTACTGACTTCAGCTTCTCCAACTCTTCAACTGTTACACTTTAGCTTTCAGTATTTTCACTTTTTTTTCAGCAACAATTTAGCAATTTTTTCAACCATTTTAGGCAATTCAACTTTCAGCTTACGAGTTGCTTTTCAGCAGTTGATTCATCCACTTCAGCATTGCTTTAGCAGTTGCTTCAGAAAACTCATTCATCTCTCAGCATTCATACGCATTTTCCACAGGAAATGCATTTTCTAGTCTTACTAATGAGTTACTACCATTTATATATTGTTAACAAGCTAATTAATAAACTAGTTATAAACCATTCATAAATCCTTTAAAAGGGTAGTCTCATTTGGCCATATCAATCTGTAACTGGGTCCCTTCACCAGAAATGCCAAATTGTATTTCTGACAGGTTGAAACTTGTTATAGAGAGATTGTAATCTAATAGAATAGAATAGAATAGAAGATTCTTACAATAATAACATGGGAATAAACTCTTCTCTTCTGAAACAGTTAACCACAGCAATGTCACTACTACACTAAATTAAAATGTACATTACGCTACTACAAAACAAGCCGTTATTAAACTATATAGAAAGCATACAGGGAGTTAAACTACAGGGTGAATCTAGCACAACTAAAGGTAAAATATACTGTGTAAGATAGTCACCATGGATAGAAAGCCAGAAGCCTGCAGGTTGCTTTGGGGGAGTGAGTGAGGGAGGGCAGATCCTAAATCTTAGGTTGGCATAAAAGGAAGAGACATGATTGTCTATTTAAAGGCAAACTGAGCAGCATTCTGGCACTAATGACTCAGTGTAAACACAAAAAGAAGCATAATTATACGCCAGCACATCACATGTAGCTGCAAGGCTTTGGAAAACAGCACTGATGACAATGATAACATCTGCACACACCACAAATTTATCTAAAGCCCAACGGAAATCATATTTAGTCATTGATCAAACATTAAATGATTGTTAATATTTTATCATTAAAAGATCTTTGGAGAAACATCAGAAATGCCCCTGTTCATCTGTATCAAGCAGCAACCTCCAGGGCTGAGAAATGAAGCCAACACTGAAGCACCAAAAACTGCAGTTCCTCTTATGACTACTTGAGGCTGGCTCCAACAGTGAGTCAATCTCCATAGACTCCCATGTTAAAATGTCCAACTTTACAGCAGAAATAAACATGTTATGTATAATTGAGGGTGAAGTCACTTTGAGTGACAGGTGGGTGAGCGTATGCTCGTCACAAACAGGTATGCACCAAAGTCTCAGCTCCATACACATGAAATTTCGCTATAATTTTATTTACTGTATATATCAGTGCTAATTAGCAGGTATCAGTGTCTGCACTCATCATACCTGGCTTGTTAGCATAGCTCATAAACTACCTAATTTGCCAGCAAATTAATTAGCCTTGAGTTAACCTTCGAGCAAGATGCCCAGCCACGATGCTAAGACAAGCATATGCTTGCCACAAATCAGCATTTATGGATTAGCTGGAACCTGTGTGTGATATCGTGGAGACTACGTCCATCTTTATTTACAGTCTATGTACTGTGTTTGATCGACAGCAGCTGGCAGGTTAAGCCCCAACAGGGGAATGAGAGATGAGGTAAACAAGCTTGCGCTGTAGCTGACAGACCATGGGTGCACAATGTGTTGTCAGCAGTAGTGTTAAAGATCATTCAGCACAACATCGTGACCTTGAGTGTGATATTGCTTTTATACAACAGTTCTAGGATCATTTATTTGGTTACGCCAACGCAAATAGTTCAGCACCTGGACTGGTACTGGACTGCTGCTAAGCAACATTTTCCTGATCCGATGATGTCATACGAGCGCATCTGGAAGTGCACTGAAGTATCCAGACTTCTTTCCTTCCCACTATCCTCTTCTGACGAATTTAAGTCAAATGTTGTTTCTGAAAATATTTTCATCTTTGCAAAGATTGTGATAATCTAAGATAGATAACGGCTGTTAATGTAACGGTGGTTAATAGAACACCTGTAAAGTGGAGGGATACATGTAGTTAAAAGTCCCAGTGCTATTGTACTCTATATCAGCACTCATGTAATGACTCTCGTTCAATCAAATTACTTCGTCTGAACTGTTGTATAATTTGCTCTATAGTCTGCAAACTGAAGTTAGCAGCAGCGTTCAACAACATGTTCAATAAGCTGAAGTGCAGGACGGACGAGACATGTTTGTGAACAACCCACATCAGCCCTTCTGCTAAACCTCCTGATCTAACTTACAGTCTATGGTGCTTGTGTTGGTCAGTGTGAATGCCTGCCTGTGATAGAACACTGGCATTACTGCTTTATGCACATGTGGTTTAAAACAACATTTGATTGGCTGTGTCACTTCTCAGGTGGAGCCATCATGAAACAAAAATATAAAATTTACATTTTCTTTGTAAATTTTTTCTCAAAGGTGAACAGTACCGGTGATGTGTATTCATGCTGTGGCAAACAAAAATATATATAATTTCAGTTGGACTTTAAACAGACAATGATCTCAGTAATACAGCCATGAGTTTAAAAACTTAGCAGACACCAAAACACTGGACTGAAGTTTACAACAATATGAGGAAGGATTATGCAAAGTTACACTCTCTTTTAATACATGTATTATAATACATCCATGTGCACTTATAGTTCAATGCTTTTAACTTTTAAACATTTAACTTTTAAAATCACAAAGCATTGAGCAACTAGTGCGTCCCAGTCAGGTTCATCACTTTTTTGTATCACCTGGAAACATTTCTGTTGGAATGTCTTTTAAATCAATATCAAATAAATACATACAGCTATGAAATAAGTCCTGGAAAAAATAAATGAGGTAATACATGTACAAATGTGTAAATGTCCACATTTATTTATATCCAGAGACCTTTATTTTCAAATGTCACATTTATTTCCCAACTCTTTTTATTCCCTTCTATCATATTCAAATGAGGGGGTGTGGTTGGTTATCCAAAGCAACAACCCCAGAACAGAACTGTATCACACACTGAACAAGGTCATCGGAAGTTATATAGTGATACTGTGATATTGCTTTTGGTCTGAATCTGTGAGATAACCAAGCCCCCTCATTTGAATAAAAGAGCAGTAAATAAATGTGACATTTGGAAATAAAAGTCCCCTAAAATAAATATTTTTTTTTTAAATAAAAAGCAAATCATTTTTTCACTTATTCAGTTATATAGCTATTTATTTATTGACTCACTTATATACTCATATTCAAATTCATTTATATATTGTATGTATTACCCAATGTATTTATTTCAGGATTTATTTCACAGCTGTATTTATTTATTTAATTATTTATTTAATATTGATTTAGATGGTAGTCCATAACTTACAGCATGTTTGTGCATTAGGTTGTGTTGTGAGTATTTGCAGCCTGTGTTGTTAAATTGCTGAAGATGTTTTCTGAATTTGTTTGTCTTTTTGTCTGTTGCATTTTTTTTCCTAAGATGCAGTGTGTTGAGCTCTCAGGGCAACCATTGAAAAACCGACATCATAAAGCTCTGGTAGCTCTGAGTCACTGGAGCTACTTACACCTGATGGTCCGCAGGTCTGAGTCACTGTAGCTGCCACATGTTGTTTCAGCTTTTCATTTAGTATTTTAATAGTGGTCTGATACTCCGGGCCAATCAGCTGGCCAGACCACAAGGAATTCTTCCAGACTTAGAAAATCCAAATGTGTCTATAGGTGATAGTGCTCCCAGCTGTTTAATGAAGTCACAACAAATGAATTTGTGGCTCTGAGCCGTGTGATATACACCAGGTTGAAATATACAAGCATTTTCCTTTAAAGGACCCCTGCTGTACTGGCACAGTGGTCTCATAAAAATGAATTTGTTATGAGGCACTGTCCAGTGGAACATGGACTGGTCCAAAATGTCTATTTTGACATCTGTGTTGAAATGACAACTTTGAACGTCTTATGGAGTTTAAATTTGGGTGCTAGCACCACAAGGCGACAAGACCACTCTATTACATTCCTCCCCTTTAAGCTTTCTAGCCATTATTTCTTTACAAAGCAAAAATAAATCTGCTGCCCCTGAGTAAATTCTTGAAACACCAACTCACTGAAATAGTGAACTTCAAATATCTCTTAGCAGTGCACATTTCACAGCCTATATCTTAACAAACTGCATTTTAGATTGTCAATTTTAAAGATTCAGTCTCTGTGGGAGTAACCAAAGCCTTTTACAGCATTTTACAGGTGCACTCTTGTTTTCTGTGGGTGATACCTGTGCTAGTGTCACCTCGACAGCCTGGTCGAGACACTGGTGTACTGGGTGAAAAACCCAGAACAGGACAGTCCACTGTTACTGATGGAACAGTCTCTGCAGCTGGTGGAACCAACTTAACCGATGGTCTCCCAACCCTTTTCTCGCCATGGTAACACGTGGTCAATATGCACTGTACGCTGTCTCTGTCCTTCCAGTATAAGGACGTGACAGTTCCCAGTCTCTTAAGAACTGTTGCCTGAATCCATTTCTCCACTCCTCCCCTGATATTTCGGATTGCGGACAGTCTCTCCTTCCAGAAAAAAAGCGAACAAATGAGACCCCATGGTCATGATGCTGTTTCTGTGCAGCTCGTTTTTCCTCAACCCATCTGGCAAGGTCAGGCTTGAGCAAACTGAAGCGAGTTCAGATCTGGCATTTCAAGAATAACTCAGCTGGTTTCTGACCAGTCACAGTGTGAGTTGTACTGCGGTACATGAATAGGAAAGTTGCCAGTCGGGGGCTGAATGGCACAGAAACCTTAGCCTCTGCTTCAAGCACATCTTTCACCAGAGCCCATTTTAGGATTTGAACGGACCTCTCTGTCGCTCCATTTGATACAGGGTGGTATACAGGTAAAGTACTGCGTTTGACTTCATTTCTCTCGAGGAACTGAGTAAACTCCCTAGACACCAATTGCAGCCCATTATCTGATACTAGCTCCTCCGGGAGTCCATATGAAGCGAATAGGCCCCGCAGAACTTCAATGGTGTTGTGAGATGGGAGATGGGAAAGACTTCTAACCCCTTTGAATGGCTATCAATGACCTTCAAAAAGTTCTGCTTATCCTTCTCAGCTAATACTGGGAGTATAATGACTCTTTGGCCCCAGAGAACGCAGCCTTGTTCTGCTGATAACTCCTATCTGCGTATGAAGTAAGGCCTCAATGCTTCATCCTGTGTATAACTGGGCCATCTATTCATGGTGTAGCTCCACACCTTACTCAGTACAGGATCCTTTAAAGTGGTTTTCTCAATGTCTTTTGCACACACTGGAAGTTCCTCACATGTGAGAAGAAGAAAATACTTCCCTCTCCTGCTGTGTTTTCCACTGAGGCTCGGGGAAGGCGTGACAAAGCATCAGCGTTGGCATGATGAGCTGAATTCCGGTATTCAATGTCAACTGCTGATTTTGGCCCCAGTATAGCCAAAAGTGGCTTGTGATCTGTAAGGTGTGTGAATTTTCTCCTGTATAGATATTTGTGGAATTTATTAACACCAAAGTGGCAAGTGCCTCCTTTTCAATTTGGGCATACTTCCTTTCAGCCTCGGTTAGTGTCCTTGATGCAAAAGCCACAAGTTGCTCCTCACCATTATCCATGACATGTGAAATCACAGCACCCACTCCATAAGGTGATGCATCACATGCAATCTTCAGTGGAAGGCCTGTATCACAGTGTACTAGCACCTTGTTCTGCTGCAACAGTCTCTTAGCATCTTCAAATGTCTTATCGCATTCAGTAGTCCAAACCCACTTACCATCTTTTCTTAGCAGATTATGCAGGGCTTTTCCAGGGAGTGGATGTAGTAGTTTAGAAGGCCTAATAAGGACTTCAACTCTGTCATGTTTGTTGGCCTAGGTGCATTTATTATTGCGGCCATTTTTTCTTCAGTGGGGTGTAGGCCATCCTTGTCAATGCTATGTCCCAGATACTCCATACTGCTCTGGAGAAAAAGACATTTAGAGAGTTTGACTCTGACTCCATGTTTCTCCAGACGTGTGAGCATGTCATCCAGCCTTTTCAAATGCTCCTCCTTTGAGTAAGCAGTGATGAGGATATCATCCAAAACACATATCACATGGTCCAGCCCTTGAAGAATCTGGTCCATAACAGACTGAAAATTTGCTGAGTTGAGTACTGGAAACATAACATAACTGAGGCAATGATACTTGTACAGCCCTTGTGTGTGTTAATAGTCAAATATTTCTCTGCTATTTTTGCTGGTAGGCATGAGAGATGTCAAGTTCACTGAATGATGTTCTTTCTGCTAAAGTAGCAAACAAATCTTCAGTATTAGGTAGAAGGTATGTCTCCTCCTCAACACACTGACGTTAGCACTCTGTGTACTGTGAAAATCTGTCTCCAGTTTAGCTGTAGCTTCTTTAGCCAATTTAGACCAATCAGAGCAGGTCTACTTCTCTAAACAATGACCAGCAGTAGAGTGACTTGCTGTGCCCCATACTGTACTGGTATGATTTCAGCTTTAACGTGGGAGCTGATTTTAACGGAAACGAGTGAGATTTGTCTGGTAAAAATGCTGACCATGTATCCAGTAGCATAGTTGTGCTCTTGCCTCAAAGTGCAACATCAACTGTGTATGCTTTTTCCCAGCTTGAGGTAGAGTACACTGCATACGCTCCAAAAGCTCAGCATTTTTTTCATCTCCTCTGGATGTGTTTCTCTCAGTTTCCACATACTGCATTTGTGAAGTCACTTTTCTCTTCCTGCAAGCATGAGCAATGTGTCCAATTTTGGAGCAAACATGACACATTTCATTCTTAAATCTGCAGTCTCTTGCCAGGTGCTTCCTGCCACAATGATAGCATGTTTGCTGCAGCTTTTCCGATGCTAACTGTTAGCCTGACACATGCCTGGTTCCTTTACAAAAACTAGTTTTCGTCTGCACGCGGCTGATGTACTGTCCTTTACACAGTCCTTTTACGTAGTTGAATTCTTTACAATTCTCGTCACCATTTGTGGACCATTAGCAGAGCTGGAGTGGAGCAGGAAGCAGAGCGAGGAGCGCAACTGAAGCACTCACATATACTTTTTACAAATGGATACTTGAAACAGATTTCACTCAAACCCTCTCAAATTCGCCGCTCATGATGTTGAATTGTCTAAGCTTGTCTTTCACAGTTTCAGTGATTTAGTCAGGAGTTTTAACTAATTCTTGTTCCCCCCTCCACAGAAATGGGCTGTGCGAAATACTGATTCACAGTTGCATATAAGATACATGATAGGTACATAGCCCAAAGAAAGCCCACATTTTTACAATGTAAGCATACATACAGCCCAACATATATGAAACACAGCCCCTCTGTCAAAAAGGGGATGGGTGTGTTGACGCCAACCAATAGCATGGAAAAATTGACGGTCCAAATACTTGAAGATTTTCAAAATTGGTGTGTTAAAACGTCAAAATAAACATTTTGGACCAGTGCTTTCCATATTGTCCTACAAAAAACGGTTGCAAACTTAAACACACAAAGGACCACATCCCAGTTCTACTAAAAAAGATCAAATGTAAAGTGATGAGGTTAATAAATAACAGTAGCATCCACACTGATGCTGGATGAACTATGACTCTAGTTCGATGTCTTACCTGAAACTGGTTTCTTGACTTCTAAGGACAGTGTCATAGGAAGGTTACGCATCAGCTCACAGATTTCCTGGTAGCTGGAGGAGCACACCAGCTTTTCTCCGATTTTCACAATCTCATCTCCAGGACACAGCTTGGCTGAAGATCCCTGGAAATACAATTAAACACAAGAGATAAAATTAAACTTTTCACTGAGCAATAGACTCTCTCAAACTGAAGTCTCCCTTCAGTGATACTGGACTGGACGATGAGGATGAAACCAATCAGACGTACCCTCTCTGCTGCGCAGCCAGGCTTTAACCCAGTGATGACCACTTTCAGAGGGGAGGACATGATCTCCAGGTCAAGACCAAAAGACTCGTTGTCACTTCTCCTGAGGGTCACAGTGTCGATGGCACAAACACCAACAAGCTCGCGGGTGTCTCCTTTCTTACAGTGGGGCTCTGGCCCACCGACAGTCCTGGGGGTTCTTCCACACTGTGTGGGCTGGGATGGGGGCTGGGATGGAGCGGGCTCATCCACTCTGGACTTCTGCTGTTGAAGGTTTGGAGCTTCAATGCTCATCATACTTTTGACCCGCGTCACTGCTTTATGCTCCAACTTGGGGGAGCGCTTTGACTCCAGCTGTGCATCATCTGGATTTGTGCAATTCTCACTGATGATAGTCAAATGGCTCGACGCAGAGTCCATGCTGCTTACCAAACCTGCTTTGTGGTCCAAAGGGCAGCAGATGGGCATGAAGGGTGACTCAGAACCATCTGCCTCAGACTTCCTGGTAACACCATCCTCACATTCTGACAAACTACCACAGAGTGGTGCTGTCACATTGCTGCTCCCACATCTCTGTAAATCCCCGTCATCGTCATTGTCTCCGTCTACGTCTAACAATGATGCAGCAGAAGTAGCAGTTACAACTGCTGGAACAGTTTTGGGGATTTGTGCATCACTGAGATTCAGAGAGTCAGGTTTTGTTGGTCTATGGAAGCGCCCAGTGTTTCTATTGTTGTCTGAGTCTTCATCATCGCTGAGCTCATCCTCAAAGCACATCACCCGGTGCTGACGCAGAAGCGGGCTCCGCACGGAGGCAGGGCTGGAGACGGCAATGGGCTGGCAAACTGCCTCTGCATGTTGATGAAGGGGGGCGGGGGTCTTCTCCTCTGATGTGTTGTACACAGGGTCACTGTCCACTTCTGTTAGGGAGAGAGTGAAAGCTGAGGAGAAGATGCAGGTAAAGTGGTGACAACAGTTAACAGGTAAACAAATGATTAGTCATTTGTCACAGCCAAATACAAACAGACAAAGATGATGTGGTGTCATGAATGTGGGTCAATGCTCCTACATGCTGTGTGATTTCAGGCTGTCCCATACAAATGTTAACATGATGAAATCTTTGGTCATTAATCTAGAATAGTGTCCCTAAATCACTTGAAAGTGTCCCTTGATGAAGAAACACGTCCACTGGTGTCTCACTCTGGAGACCGAAAACCAGGTCTATGTAGGGTCTCACTACATTCAAGATTGTGGAGACCACATGTTCTGTTGTTCAACAGACAAAAAAACTCACTTTCCCACAATTCCTCAGTGGACGACCCTCCCGTAGGGACCTTGCTTACTGGTCAGTGTGTGACATGTGGCTCCCCCAGGGTGTCACCAAATAAAACCAGATCCCCTTCTTTGTTGTCTCTCTTCTCTCCTTGGTTTGCTCAAGAGCAGAAGCTCCTCTCTTCCCTCTTGGCTCTTCAAGGAGCAACAAGGCTCCCAGGTCAGCCGTGCTACCTGAGACAACAGTTCCCTTGCAGGCCTGCCCCCAGCAGACTGCATTACTCTTCTCCTCAACAGCAGCAACCTGCTTAGTATTAACTGGTAGTGAACCAAGTTTTCTCCAGAATCAGCAGAGTAAGCAAGGCGACAGTTAACTCTGTGAGATGAACAAAGAAGAAAACCAGAGGCCTCCTCTGCAACACCAAGGCTACACAGCCAGACAGGACTTCACTCCTCTAGTAAGCAACACAAACCCACTTGACTTTAGAACAACACTGGGTAACGTTAACTGACTAGGCCTAACCTAAACTAGCACAGCACAGCTGAACTGTAGAACTCTTATCTTTTGTTTATGTACATGTACATGTTAGTTAATGTTTTGTTGTTGCAATGTTCCCCTCTGAGAATCGCTTCCTTAATGTGGTGGAGGGGTTTGTCTGTCCTGGTGACCATTGTCTGGGGACATAGCCCCTGGTAGGGTCTCCCAAGGCAAATTGGTCCCAGGGGAGGGGCCAGACTAAGAGCAATTCATAAAACCCAGAGTGAAGATGCCATGTGGGAGTTTTGGTACCTTGCTCGTGAATAGGGAAACCGGGGGAACCCTCCTGGAGCCAGACCTGAAAGGGGAACTCGCCAGTGAGCGTCTGGTGGCTGGGCCTTCACCCATGGGGTCCAGTCAGGCCCAGTCAGGCACAGCCCGAAAAGGCTACATGGAGCCTCTGCCTTTGCGGACCCACCAGCCACAGGGATGGATTTCAGGGTTGGCTGCGATGCCTCGGCATTTGCGGAAACAAAAACTCGGGTGTGTGAGGAATTTGGGGAGGCTATGGAGGAGGACTTTTGGTTGGCCTTAAGGAAGTTCTGGCAAACCGTTTGGTGGAGGGGAAGCAAGGCTTGAACCAGGCTGTGTTCAGTTGGAGAGAAGAACTGCTGACCCGGACTGGAGATGTTGTTGGGCGTTGGAAAGAATACTCTGAGGAATTCCTGAACCCAGTTAACACATGGCAGAGTCTGAAGACTCGGGTGAAGTCTCATCAATAACCCTGGCAGAGGTCACTGAGGTAGTCAAGAAGCTCCTTAGTGGCAAGGCGCCAGGTGTGGATGAGATACACCCTGAGATGCTGAAGGCTCTGGACATTGGAGGGTTGTCTTGGCTGATACGCCTCTTCAATGTCGCATGGAGGTCGGGGACAGTACCTGTGGAGTGGCAAACAGGGGTGGCGGTTCCCAGTTTTAAAAAAGGGGACCGAAGGGAAGCTCCAATTACTGGGATATCGCACTGCTCCTGGGCTCTGACCAATTGTGGATCCTCAGATTCAGGAGGAGCAATGCAGATTCTGTCATGGCAGTGGAACAGTGGACCAGCTCTTTCCCTTTATGAGAGTACTGAGGGGGACATGGGAGTTTGACCAGCCAGTCTATATGTGTTTGTGGACTTGGACAAGCTGGCTGGGGGACAAAGTCATAGGCCTGTGGGGGATACTGCCTGTGGGGGGTACTACATGGTATGGTGTATAGGGTACCCTGTATAACCAAAGTGAGAGCTGTGTATGCATTCTCGGCACAAAGTCAAACACGTTTTCAGTGAATGCTGAACTCCACCAAAGTTGTCCCTTATCTCCGATCCTGTTTGTGATATTTATGGACAGGATTTCAAGGCACAGCCAAGGTGAGACGTGTGCCCTCTTTGGGAACCTCAAAATTGCATCTTCGCTTTTTGCAGATGAGTGTGACCTCCAGTGCTCACCGGGACGGTTTGCAGCTGAGTGTGAAGCAGCCGAGATGAGAGTCAGCACCTCAAAGTCTGAGGCCATGGTTCTCAGAAAACGGTGGACTGCTCCCTCTGGGTTGGGGGTGAGTCACTGCCCCAAGTGAAGGAAGTATCTTGGGGTCTTGTTCACAAATGAGGGTAAGATGAAGCAGACAGGCGGGGTGGGGCGGCGCCAGCAGTAATGCTGGTGTTGTACTGGAGTTTAGCTGAAAGGCAAAGCTCTCGATTCACCAGTTGATCTTCGTTCCAACCCTCACCTATGGTCAACGAATAAGATCACAGATGCAAGTGGCTGAAATGGGTTTTCTCCGTAGGGTGGCTGGGCTCAGCCTTGAAGATAGGGTGAGGAGCTTGGATATCCAGAGGGAGCTCAGAGTAGAGTCACTTCTCCTTCACGAGCATCGGAACCAGCTGATGTGGTTCGAGCATCTGATAAGGTGGTTTTCCAGGCACGTCCGACTGGGAGGTAGACCCAGAACTTGCCAGAGGGATTACGTATACCATCTGGCCTGGGAAAGCCTCGGGATCCCCCTGGAGGATCTGGAAAGCATTGTCGGAGAGAGGGATGTCTGGAACCTCCTGCTTAGCCTGTTGCCACCATGACCCGACCCAGAATAAGCGGAAGATAATGTATGGATGCAATGGAAGGATATTATAATGTTTGCTTAGTTTGTGCTTAGTCATGGAGTTAATTTGGTACTTGTATGTTCAGACACATACCTGTGGCTTATCTCAGTTATAGGGCCTGCATGCAGCTAACATTCACCCTCTAACCTGTCACCTTTAGACTACATGAACTAGGCTAACAAAGAAACTCACACCTTCCCTCCCCACAAACCATGTGGTTTCAGCGGCCATTATGAGTAGTTTCTTTGTTTACTGCAATCTTGTTGTAGTCTCTTCCCTTTTAAGATAGTGTGGTCACAGAGACCATTTTAAATCAGCCATTTTTCCTTTTTCCTTTGTCTGTGTCCCCACAGACCCCCCCAACACACTGACACTAGCGCACACATGTACACAAAAACTGTTAAAAGTACGTTTAATGCCCACGGAAGCCCTGAAAGGCAAGGCGACATTTTTTTCTGGGTAGAAAGACAAAAACATATTAGAAAAATGACCCCACACCTGCCTCTCAGGGAGTATTAGACCACATAGACCAAAGAAAAAAGAAATCTAAAAGTCATAATATTACAAGAATAAAGTTGTAATATTACGAGAATAAAGTATAGGTAATACGATTTCTGGGATACAATACCCCACATTCCTGCAATAAATTCCTGTGGTAATTTTTGTGATCCTGTGATACTTGTATTGACCTGAATATAAGACGATATATTCAGGGAAAGAAACTTTTTGGTACATTTCCACATATCCCAGGTACTTAATCACATAAAACACCAAAGGAAAATATCACAGGAGCAAAAAAATTACCACAGGAATTATTAGGAATTATTATTATTATTAAATATTAAGGTCACATTGTGGCATGTGGTATTTAAATGGTTGAACATTTACCTCGTGGCTGTGATGCGTTGTCGTCCATGGAGGTGCGGCAGCTCTGCTGGTGCGGAGCCTCATCACCGCTCAATCCAATGAGCATGGTGTCAGACAAGAAGGAGTGGCTGGAGACATCCTGGGAGAAGTACTGAGATAACTCAGCCTCTGAGCTCAGGGAGCCCTGCTTCAGGGCAGAGACAACAGTAGATCAGGTCAAGAGAAAGGAGGATGAGAACCACAACCTCATGCTTTTGAAATACAGAGGATGATAAGGTGAAGGGAAACCCAATATTAAGTGTCTTAGTCAGGTGATGTTCCACCATGTGTCTCTCGAACAGCTTCATTTTGCTTCATTTCACTGATCAACAGCTGTTTGTGGTGACACAGCAAGAAAGATAGAACTGCCCCAGCAAAAGGCAGAGAAGAAGAAGAAGACAGTTTGCCAACGAATGTAGACATGGGTGTAAAAATGTACATGTTTTATTAGAGGAAATACTTCAAACATATTTGTTAGGCCTGAAGGACACACAGTGAGTGTATTGATGAGAAATACTAAATTTTAAGGACTTTTATACTCTAGTCTTATCGACTACTCAAAGTGCTTTACACCCATTCACACACACCCAAAGACACTTCAGAAATGCAGACTGGTGGAGCCAGGAATTGAACCAACACCCACCCCACCTCCTGAGCCATTAATGTTTATTCTTAACATTAAATTTTCATTCCTTTCTCCCCTTTTTAAGGAGAGATATTTTGGACCATAAATGTCTATGCTAAGCTGTTTGACTTTTAAAGACGTTAAATGATAAGGAGCAGGTAAAAATACAAATATAGTAAGTTCAAGTAAATGACTTCAACAATACCTCATATAACAATAACTATGCTTTTCTCAGTTTTTGATTTTGAACTAAAATAAGAAAACAAAAGATTTTAGAGTGTTTTTAGAACAGATATGGACTGAACAGCAGATTAATACAGATACAGTTACAGTTAAGAATAATGAACTAAAACTCAGCAATGTGTCTGTATGAACTCAACAATGATCATGAATGTGAATGAAGTCTTACTCTACTGGCAGGCTCCAGGAATCTCTTCATGGTCCAGCTGAGAGCAGGGGAGCCATCTCCCTGCTGCTCCTTGATCGATGGGTTGGGGCTCTTACAGGTCAGACCTGCACATTACAACCATGGCAGTTAGACCCAGAGAGGCCAGACACACAGAGCATATAAAAACATTTTATTTTGGCATCTGAGCCTTTAACGGTAAAGTTAACCTGTAAAACAAGAGGACAGGCAAATGAAAACATAGGTAAATATTTCAGACCTTGGGAGTGAGATGAGTGTCTGTTCCTGCTCATTTTTTCCCTGTGTGTGGATCGAGCTATGATGTGATCCATCTCCTGCTCTGACACCTGAGGAAACACATGGAAATACAGCAGATTTATCATTGGTGTGACTCAGTAGGATGTAAACACCCCCTAATAGAACCTGTTTGCACTAGAAACTCCAACTCAGTGACAAGGCACTCGGCTGGCTAGTGGTGGAAATATAATCAGTCAGTCAGTCAGTCAGTCAGTCAGTCAGGGACATTCCAGATCATAGGCCTGCCCCGCTGTTGCAGATCAGACAAAAAGAAAAAGCATCCCTGTATCTCCTCATGAAAACTAATGACTAATAACTTTGTATTTACTATTGTCAGGTCTCTGCTGCCCTCTGCTGGACATCAGTGAAATGCTACAGATCTCATCATGTACCTTTCACTGATCTGAATGTGGCATTTAAAATCCTCTACAGAAAAGTTCTGTTTACCATTTCATTAAACCTACTTTATGTTTAAAGGCTTTTAAAGAAAGTTTTGTCTTGGAATCTGTGTTACTGTAAATTTTGAGGTAAACTTCTAATTTTCACTGCAAATATATCAGCTCCAAATACTGGTTAATAAATAATTGTTCAATGGAGCACTGAATATAAACCAGGATAAAGATGACTCAAGATTAAAGAGGAAATTTACATCAGAACTAGATATACAGTATGTTACATATGTTCAAAGAGAATGGATCAGTCTGTAGAAAACAAACAGATGTCTTCTTACCTTGGGGTTAGGGTGCCTGCTTATAATGAGACTGACTGGTCCAGGTCCACATTCACTGAGGATGGCATAGGCCTCGCTGAGAGCAGCATGACGAAGACTGACCGAGTCCACCTCCAGGATCTGGTCTCCACGACTGCAAGGAGACGAACAGGTGTTAGCACAACACTGTTTGCATCAGTGAGGCTACGTATTAATTTCACTAGCGCCCATTAGTTTCCAGGTCAAAGATGACCCTGAGGTTTTCACCTGAGCCTGCCGTCCATCTTGGCCACAGATCCCAGAGCCAAGCTGTGGATGTAGATACCAGGAGCAGAGTTCTCCAGGGTCAGACAGCAGACCCCAATGCCCAGACCAACACCAGGCTCTGAAAAAGTCAACATTCACTGTCAGAGAAGAAGTGTCTTTGAAAACGAGGTTATTATCACTGCAGATGTAAAGTATGACAACTGGCACAGAAGATGTGATTTATGAGGCAACAAAAGCAGGTGAAGATACACTACATAAAAGTATGAGGACACTCTGTCCACATCAGTATATTTCAGATCTGGGTGTTTTCTGTGTTTTTTGGTTTAGGTCCTGCAGCTCCAACGAAGGGTTTTCTGTATCAAGTCAGCTCACCTTTATTAAGAGTGACCTCCATGATGATGCAGTCTTTAGGACCAGGACCAGGGCCCCTGCGGCCATCAGCCTCTTCAAACCCAGAGGGGACAGGAGTTCCCCCACTGGTATTGGAGTTGGGTGAGCTGGAGCGACTGAGGAGGGTGGGGGTGGGACAGGGTGTCAGGCTTGGACTACGAAGGCGAGTCCGAATGGTCAGCGTCACCACACCTTTCTTCAGTTGCTGTGGGAGAAATAAAAGTGAGTGTCACACAGTTGACGTTGTACATGACGTAGCAGGACAAGGATTTAAGTGTCTTTAATAACACTGTCAGTCAGAATCCAGTAAACGTGCAGACCACCTTGAATGTCTGGATGGCCTGCTGGTGTGTAAGTCCTTGGAGAGACTCTCCATTCACCTCCAGAACCTCGTCTCCTGCAGGGGGAGACACACAGTCAGACTGAGGTGGATCTTCAGTGTGAGTGTACGCGACTGTTTTACAACCTGAACTCTCTCGGCTCAGTGACACAGAGTCAAAACATGTAGTTACCCTCTTTCAGTCGTCCGTCAGCTGCTGCAGCTCCGTGAGGGAAAATGGTTTTGACAAAAATCCCCATCTGACCGCGAGCTGAGTCCTGCCCACCAACAATACTGAATCCTAGACCCTGTGGAGGTAGACCTCATGTCAGAGGGGCCCAGCAGACACACGTATGGAAGCTGAGAAAGGCCATACTTGCAAATATTTTTTTATCCCGTTATCTCAAAATAACAGGATAATGGAGCTTTGTTTTCTCTAGATAACGGAATATTTATCTCAAGATAACGGAATAATTAATTATTAATTAATTAATATCTCATTATCTCTATTATTATGTTTTCCATGGTGACCATGTTTGACAACTTAAACTACAAACTTTTTTATACACACCTCAGCTTTTTCATGTCTTTGGTTGAGTGTGATGTTTTTACTTTTACTTTGAAAATCACAAGGTATAAATACAATATTGATGACAGAGAAATGTCACCGGAATATTATATATAAGATATATAATATATTTTAGACACATTAGACATTAGAATTCAAGTGTGTCAATCCCACTATAAAGTACTAGAACTACCAGATATAGAAATGGATTATAAATATATTATAGATAAGTAGGGCTCTCGACTTTTCCATATTTTATTTGCCTACTTAATCATGAATTGTATTTAACATAATCAACAAAGATTTTCATGTTTAGGCTTGTTATTAAGGTTGGAATTTGTTGAATTTGCCACTTCTGTAAATAAGATACTAAGACGGTATCAGGAGAACATGTTCTTGGTTATCACACATTTCCTTCCTGTCTCTCTCTCTCTCTCTCCTCATACTTCCTGTCTCACTCTAATGTCCACGATCTAATGAATCTTAAAAATGAATCTTATCAAGAGTTTTGTACATGTTTCACTGAGTGTGTATTTGAAAATATGAACCTTGTTTTAGCAGAAGCTCAACTGTTGTATTAGATTAATATGTGATGGAAAACTCAAACACACATTCAACACACACATTGTGATTTCAGTCACACACACACACGCACACACACACACACACACATCGGACTCAGAGCACAGTCTGGGCTTAATACATGCTCACATGTCAAAGGACTGCACTCACCTTGCCCTGGCCTTTCATCAGCACTATACTGGAGATAATAGATGGCTGTGCCAGTCGCCATGGAGACTCCACTTGAATGGTGCTCAGGGAGCGGGCTGATTTCTTAATGATCTGATATTCCTAAAAGGGAGATGAATATAAAAAACAGGAAACTGTCACATGTAACTTATAAAAACATCATTGTTGTTTATATTGTGATGAATTCTCATTTATTCTAATGGAACATCTGCATTACTCCCATAGACTGAAGGTAACATCTGTGTTCTCTTGTTGAGTTGTAGATTCTGATGGAAAATCACCTAACTGACTGAACTCAGCTCTGTGGGGTTTGTTGTAGAGACGTCACCCAAGCTGTGACTCTGAATGTTTGATTAACCTCTCATCAACACAGCAATTAGAGCAGCTCTCCTCAGCACTGTTGTCATGACAGTCAGGTCAGAGTGACCAAGCTTTGATCTGCTGCTTCTATCTTTGTGTGTATGTGTGTGTGTGTGTGTGTGTGTGTGTGTGTGTGTGTGTGTGTGTGTGTGTGTGTGTGTGTGTGTGTGTGTGTGGAGGATGATACATAAGTACATATGCTCTTGTGGTTATTTGTGTGTATGTATATGCATCTGTGTGTGATTTGTACAACTCTGCCATGCACTCGTGTGTGCACACGTGTGACTCCTAACACACAGGCATGCACATCTGCATGTACATCTATGTGCATATCGTGTACACACACATGCTTGACTTTTTAACTGTAATCATTATGGTTGTTTTATCTGTTCACATCATTTATCTAACTTTGTTTTTTAATTCTTGTGTGTACATATGATTTTCCATCAGGTAGTTACTATAATAAATATTAGCTGAGACATGAAATGCCAACTTTGCTAAAAAGAAACTTGTAACAGAGCCTATGATGATTCCTGGTATCTTGACATCTCCTTCATAAAGAAGCAGTATACCCAGTTATAACTGACTAGTGGGGATGTGCAGGTTGACCTCTGACCTCTGTGTCAGCAGGTTCAGGTCAGTTTATACTAGAAAATATCAGGTTCAGGTGGGTCAGGACAAAAAGTAACAACGCAGCATTATTTAGACGTTGATTACTAGTCTGCCTTCTCTTCCCTCTCACACACCTGACAGATATCTGTCGGATGAGCTGACACAGAGCGACTTGCAGCTACAGCTACAGTTCTCTCTGTGAGGATCCAGCAAGTGACTTGGTTATGGTATTTATTCCAGACATCAGCAGTAGCTTCTCTTAATCTGTTTTTCCCAATGTACTCGAGTACTATGTGATTTACAAGTGATTTGTTTTTTGGGGGAAGAAAGAAAAAAAAATTAGAAAAATCCCCCCTCACTTGCCTCTCTGGGGTCGTTTTCACAGATGAAAAAAAAAACTTGATCCTGACATGATCCTTGCCTTTCAGGGCTTTCCTAGTTTCTGTTTCCATGCATTAGAAGCTTTCATATATAAATAATTTCTTAAATAATCGATGTGTTTTGTTGTTAATACCTTTAAATGTTCTTTTTTTACTGTGATGCTGCCTTGTGCAGTCTGATTTGACAGTGTTGTATCTGACTACAGTCATGTCAATAAAGCTCCTTTGAATTTGAATTCGACCACTGTTCCATGAGTTTAGTTGCTGGACCTATTTGAAAGATAACAACTCATCTTTCTTCCATATTGTTTCATGATAAAATATAGAAATCAGATCAAACGATGCACATCTTTACACCCTCAGTTGAATAGAGAAACGAGGTGAGGCGTTTACTGACCTGCCTCACTCCAGCAGTATCTAGTTGTTGAGGTAGAGAGTGTTTACGTCGGCCCGGTGGAGGCTTCTCCGCCGCCTCACCGCTCACTCCGTTCTCCACAAACAGCTCGTCATCCTCACCCACTGACTCCAGACGGCTGCTCCCCCCTGATCCAGCAAGCAAGCCAGGTTTATTTGTAAAGCACTTTTCCCAGATGCTAGTCACAAAGTGCTTCACAATCAAATTTAATAAAAACAAATGAAAGAATACAATTACATTAAATAAAAATCAAAAACAGAACGCCAGATAAAATAAACAAGGGGAAAAACACATGTAGGACACTGGTTAAAAGCATAAAATACCACGTGTTACCTAAAAGCCTGTTTAGTTGCTTTTTAAAAGAGTCCACAGAGTCCAGGGATCTCAGATTTGGTGGGAGACTACACCAGAGCTTGGGAGCTGTTGACTGGAAGGTACAGTCACCCCAGGTTTTAAAGCGTGAGCGTGGTATGCTTGCTTAAAGTGATCACTAAAATTTAAAAATGGATTTGAAAATGAATGGGAAGCCGGTGCAGGGAGGTTAGGTTCTGTGCGATTTTGTTAAAAGCCTGGCAGCAGCATTCTGGACAGTTTGCAGGCGCTGTAGGGAAGATTTGGACCGATAGGTAAAAAGGGAATTACAATAATCTAAACGCGACGAGATAAAAGCATGTATTAACATCTTCATTTCATTTTATGACAGCACAGGTCTGAGTTTGCCAATATTTCTTAAGTGGGAAAAACATGACCTAGTTAGTGTTGTAATGTGTGCATTCAAACTCATGGACTGGTCAAAAATAATGCCAAAATTGGGTTGAGAGGAGGAGGACAGGTCACGAGCTTCTGCTTGATTGCTGATTGGAGGTTGAGCAGGTTGAACAGCCTGTGCAATTCCAGTAGCTGGACAAGTTGCTTTTCAACCACCAATGCAGTTTGGAAATAGGCCGGTCATTTTCTGGCGAGGAGGGATCCAGGTTTGATTTCTTTAACAAAGATTGAACAATCGCATGTTTAAATAACTGTGGACATATCATGATAAAAAAAAAAAAAAAGAAGTTGAGTGGAAAAGGGTGTAAAATTTGACATTATTAACATTTACCACCTTCTCTATAAAACATTTAAGAAAGGTATTGCAGTCACTGTTTGAGAAGATCGGCAAGTTCAGGGTGCTGGNAAATAGGCCGGTCATTTTCTGGCGAGGAGGGATCCAGGTTGGATTTCTTTAACAAAGATTGAACAATGGCATGTTTAAATAACTGTGGACATATCATGATTAAAAAAAAAAAAAAGAGAGAGACAATGTGGTTTATGGTGTCAAACAGAACTTTCGGATTTCTCTTATTGGAGGATATATGATTTGAAAAGTAAGCAGCTCTCTCAGACTTCACTAGGTCACTGAAAGTGCAAGAGTCCTCTAGGATGTAGCCTGTGAACTTCCACAAGCGCTCAGTCCTTCTGCATTTTTGTCTAAAACATTAATCCGAGAAAATCGAAAAGTTCGTTTGAAACCGATTAAACCACATTGTCTCTCCCAGCACCCTGAACTTGCCGATTCTTCTCAAACAGTGAACTGCAATAGCCTTTCTTAAATTTTTATAGAGAAGGGGTAAAATGTTAATAATGTCAAATTTTACACCCTTTTCCACTCAAACCTTCTTTTTTTTTTTTTTATCATGATTGTCCACAGTTATTTAAAACATGCGATTGTTCAATCTTTGTTAAAAGAAATCAAAACCTGGATCCTCCTGCCAGAAAATGAACCGGCCTATTCCAAACTGCATTGGTGGTTGAAAAGCAACTTGTCCAGCTACTGGAATTGCACAGGCTGTTCAACCTGCTCAACCTCCAATCAGCAATCAAGCAGAAGCTCGTGACCTGTCTCCTCCTCTCACCCAATTTGGCATTATTTTTGACCAAGTCACGAGTTTGAATGCCACACATTACAACACTAACTAGGTCATGTTTTTCCCACTTAAGAAATATGGCAAACTCAGACCTGTGCTGTCATAAAATAAATGAAAGATGTTATACATGCTTTATCTCGTCGCGTTAGATTATTGTAATTTCCTTTTTACCTATCGGTCCAAATCTTCCCTACAGCGCCTGCAAACTGTCCAGAATGCTGCTGCCAGGCTTTTAACAAAATCGCACAGAACCTAACCTCCCTGCACCGGCTTCCCATTCATTTTCAAATCCATTTTTAAATTTAGTGATCACTTTAAGCAAGCATACCACGCTCACAGCTTTAAAACCTGGGTGACTGTACTTCGCAGTCAACAGCTCCCAAGCTCTGGTGTAGTTCCCACCAAATCTGAGATCCCTGGACTCATGTGGCGCTTTTTAAAAAGCAACTAAAAACAGGCTTTTAGTAACACGTGGTATTTTATGCTTTTAACCAGTGTCCTACATGTGTTTTCCCCTTGTCTATTTATCTGGCGTTCTGTTTTGATTTTTATTTAATGTAATTGTATTCTTTCATTTGTTTTTTATTAAATTTGATTGTGAAGAGGGCACTT
>NW_019174272.1:13161865-13185959 GCF_002260705.1 Seriola dumerili | reverse complement strand
ATTAAATATTAAGGTTCACATTTGGCATGTGTATTTAAAATGGTTGAACATTTACCTCGTGGCCTGTGATGCGTTTCGTCCATGGAGGTTGCGGCAGCTCTGTGGTGCGGAGCCTCATTCACCGCTCAATCCAATGAGCATGGTGTCAGACAAAAGGAGTGGCTGGAGACATCCTGGGAGAAGTACTTGAGATAACTCAGCCTCTGAGCTCAGGAGCCCTTGCTTCAGGGCAGACGACAACAGTAAGAATCAGGTAGAGAAAGGAGGATGAGAACCACAACCTCATCGCTTTTGAAATACAACGGATGATAAGGTGAAGGGGAAACCCAATATTAAGTGTCTTAGTCAGGTGATGTCCACCATGTGTCTCTCGGAACAGCTGTCATTTTTGCTTCATATTCATGATCAACAGCTGTTTGTGGTGACACACGCAAGAAAAGATAGAACTGCCCAGCAAAAGGCAGAGAAGAAGAAGAAGACAGTTTGCAACTTAATGTAGACATGGTGTAAAAATGTACATGTTTTATTAGAGGGAAATACTCTCAAAACAATATTTGTTAGGCTGGAAGGGACACACAGTGGTGTGATTGATGAGAAAAATACTAAATTTTAAGGGGACTTTTTTTATACTCTAGTCTTATCACTACTCAAAAGTGCTTTTACACCCATTCACACACACCAAAAGACACTTCAGAAATGCATGAACTGGTGGAGCCAGGAATTTGAACCAACACCCACCCCACCTCCTGAGCCATTAATGTCTTATCTTAACATAAAATTTTCATTTCCTTTCTCCCCTTTTTAAGGAGAGATATTTTGGACCAATATAATGTCCTATGCTAAGCTGTCTGACTTTTAAAGACTGTTACAATGATAAGGAAGGCAGGTAAAAATTCAAAACTATAGTAAGTTCAAGTAAATGACTTCAACAATACCTTTCATATAACAATAACTATGCTTTTCTCAGTTTTTTGATTTTGAACTAAAATAGAAAACAAAAGATTTTAGCAGTGTTTTTTAGAACAGATATGGACTGAACAGCAGATTAATACAGATACAGTTACAGTTAAGAATAATGAACTAAAAATCTCCAGCAATTGTGCTGTGTGAACTCAACAATGGATCATGATGTTGAATAAGTCTTACTCTCTCGGCAGCTCCAGGAAATCTCTTAATTGTTCCAGCTGAGAGCAGGGAGCCAGGCTTCCCTGCGCTCCTTTGATCGATGGGTTGGGGCTCTTACAGGCTCAGGACCTGCACATTACAAAACCCATGGCAGTTAGAACCCAGAGTAGGCCAGACACACAGAGCCATATAAAACATTTTATTTTGGCATCTTGAGCCTTTAACGGTAAAGTTAACCTGTAAAACAAGAGGACGGAAATGAAAACATAGGTAAATTATCTCAGACCTTGGGAGTGAGCATGAGGTGTTCTGTTTCCTGCTTCATTTTTCCCTGTGGTGTGGGATCGACGCTATGATGTGATCCATTCTCCTGCTCTGACACCTGAGTAGAACACATGGAAATTACAGCAGATTTATCATTGGGTGTGACTCTGTAGGATGTTAAACACCCCCTAATAGAACCTGTTTGCACTAGAAAACTCCAACTCAGTGACGAGGCACTCGGCCTGGCTAAGTGGGGAAAGTGATATCAGTCAGTCAGTCAGGTCAGGTCAGTCAGTCAGTCAGTCAGTCAGGGACATTTCCAGATCATAGGCCTGCCCCGCTGTTGGCCAGATCAGACAAAAGAAAAAGCACCCCTGTATCTCCTCATTGAAAAACTTAATGACTAATAACTTTGTATTTAGTATTGTTCATGGTCTTCGCTGCCCTCTGCTGACAGTCAGTGAAATGCTTACAGATCTCATCATGTACCTTCACTGGAATCTGAATGTGCATTTAAAATCTCTACAAAAAAGTTTCTGTTTTAACCCATTTCCATTAACCTACTTTATGTTTAAAGGCTTTTGAAAGAAAAGTTTTGTCTGGAATCTGTGTTACTGTAAATATTGAGGTAAACTTCTAATTTTCACTGCCAAATATTATTCAGCTTTCCAAATACTGGTTAATAAATAATTGTTCAATGGAGCACTGAATATAACCAGCGATAAGATTGACTCAAGATTAAAGAGGAAATTTACATCAGGAGCTAGATATACAGTACAAATATGTTACATATGTTCAAGAGAATGGATCAGTCTGTAGAAAACAAACAGATGTCTTCGTTACCTTGGGGTTGGCGTGCCTGCTTTATAATGGAGACTGACTGGTCCAGGTCCACATTCACTTGAGGATGCAATATAAGCCTCGCTGAGAGCAGCATGACGAGGACTGACGAGTCCACCTCCAGGATCTGGTCTCCACGACTGCAAGGAGACGAACAGGTTTAGCACAACCACTGTTTGCATTAGTGAGGCTACGTATTAATTCCACTAGCGCCCATTAGTTTCCAGGTCAAGATGACCCTGAGGTTTTCACTGATCCTGCCGTCCAATCTTGGCCACAGATCCCAGAGCCAAGTCTGTGGATGTAGATTTACCAGGAGCAAAGAGTTCTCCAGGGTCAGACAGCAGACCCCAATCCCCAGACCAACCACCGGGCTTCTGAAAAGTCACATTCACTTGTAGAGAAGTAAGTGTTCTTTGAAACGGCGTATATTATCCACTGCAGACGTAAAGTTATGACAACTGGCACAGAGATGTGATTTATGAGGCAACAAAAAGCAGGTGAAGATTTACACTACATAAAGTATGAGACATCTACTGTCCACATCAGTATATTTCAGATCTGGGTGTTTTTCTGTGTTTTTTGTTTTAGGTCCTGGCAGCTCACGAAGGGTGATTCTGTATCAAGTCAGCTCACCTTTTATTAAGAGTGACCTTTCCATGATTGATGCAGGTCTTTAGGACCAGGACCAGGGCCCCTGCGGCCATCAGCCTCTTCAAAACCCAGAGGGGACAGGAGTCCCCTACTTGGTATTGGAGTTGGGTGAGCTGGAGCGGACTGAGGAGGGGTGGGGTGGACAGCGGTGTCAGGCTTGGCTACGGCAGGCGAGTCCGAATGGTCAGCGTCACCTACCACCTTATCTTCAGTTGCTGTGGGAGAAATAAAAAGTGGAGTGTCACACAGTTGACGTTGTACATACGTAGCAGGACAAGATTTAAGTGTTCTTTAATAACACTGTCAGTAGAATCCAGTAAACGTGACAGACCACCTTGAATGTCTGGATGGCCTGCTGGTGGTGTGTAGTCCTTGGGAGAGACTCTCCATTCACCCCTCAGAACTCGTTCTCCTGCAGGGGGAGACACAAGTCAGGACTGAGGTGGATCTTCAGTGGGTTGAGTAGACGCGGATGTTTTACAACCTGAAAACTTCTTCTCGGCCTCAGTTGACACAGAGTCAAAACCATGTATAGTACCCTCTTTCAGTCGTCCGTTCAGCTGCTGCAGCTCCGTGAGGGAAAATGGTTTTGACAAAAATCCCCCATCGACCGCGAGCTGAGTCCTGCCCACCAACAATACTTGAATGCCTAGACCCTGTGGAGGTAGACCTCATGTTCAGAGGGGGCCCAGCAGACACACGTATGGAGAGCTTGAGAAAGGCCATATTGCACATATTTTCTTTTATATCCCGTTATCTCAAATAACAGGATAATGGAGCTTTGTTTCTTCTAAGATAACGGAATATTTATCTCAAGATAACGGAATAATTAATTATTAATTAATTATATCTCATTATCGTCTATTATTATGTTTCCATGGTGACCATAGTTTGACAACTAAACTAAAACTTTTTATTACTACAACCTCCACTTTTTCATGTTCTTTGGTTTGAGTGTGATGTTTTTACCTTTTACTTTGAAAATCACAAGGTATAAATACAATATTGATGAAGAGAAATGTCACCGAATATTATATATAGAAATATGATAATATACTTTTAGAACATAGACATTAGAAATTCACGGTGTCATTCCCACTTATATAGTACTAGAACTACGATATAGAATGGATTATAAATATATATTATAGATAAGTAGGGCTCTCGTACTTTTCCATATTTTATTTTGCCTACTTAATTCATGAATTGTATTAACATAATCAACAAAGATTTTCATGTTTAGGGCTTGTTATTTAAAGGTTGGAATTTGTTGAACTTCTGCCACTTCTGTAAAATAAGATACTAAGACGGTATCAGGAGAAACATGTCTTAGGTTATCACACAGTTTCGCTTCCCTGTCTCTCTTCTCTCTCTCCTATACCTTCCTGTCTCACTCTAATGTCCCGAATCTAATTGAATTCTTAAAATGAATCTTATCAAGAGTTTTGTACCATGTTTTCACTGAGTGTGTATTGAAAAATATGAACCTGTTAGCGAATGCTCAAACTGTTGCATTATGATTAATATGTGATGGAAAACTCAACACAATTCAACACACACATGTTTGATGAAACTCACACACACCCACACACGCACACACACAACACACATCGGACTACAGAGCACAGTCTGGGCTTAATACATGCTCAACATGTCAAAGGACTGCACTCACCTTGCCTGGCTTTTCATCAGCCACTATACTGGGAGATAAAGATGCTGTGCCAGTCGCCGTGGGAGACTCCACTTGAATGGTGCTCAGGGAGCGGGCAGATTTTCCTTAATGATCTGATATTCCTAAAGGAGATGAATATTAAGAAAACAGGAAACTGTCACATGTAACTTATAAAAAATCATTGTTGTTATATTGTGATGAATTCTCATTTATTCTAAATGCGAACATCTGCATTACTCCCACTAGACTGAAGGTAAATTCTGTGTTCTCTTGTTGATTTGTAGATCTGATAGGAAAATCACTAACTGACTTCAACTCACTCTGTGTGGGGTTTGTTGTAGAGACGTCACCCAAGCTGTGACTCTGAATGTTTGATTAACTCTCATCAACACACAATTAGACGCAGCTCTCCTCAGCACTGTTGTCTGACAGTCAGGTCAGAGTGACCAAGCTTTAGGATGGTGCTTGCTCTATCTTTTTATGTGTGTTTGGTTGTGTGTTGTGTGTGTGGTTGTGTGTTGTGTGTGTGTGTGTGTGGTGTGTGTAGTGTTGGAGGATGATACATAAGTTACAATATGCTCTTGTGGTTAATTTGTGTGTATGTTATGCATGCTATGTTGTGTGATTTGTACAAACTCTGCCATGCACTTCGTGTGTGCACACGTGTGACTCCTAACACAACAGGCATGGCACATCTGCATGTACATCTATGTGCAGTATCGGTTACACACACATGCTTGGACTTTTAATATGTAATCATTTAATGGTTGTTTTTATCTGTTTCACATCATTTATTCTAACTTTGGTTTTTCTAATTCTTGTTGCGTACATATGATTTTCCATCAAGGTAGTTACTATAATAAATATTAGTCTGAGACATGAAATGCAACTTTTGCTTAAAAGAAACTTGTAACAGAGCCTATGATGATCCTGGTATCTTGACATCTCCTTCATAAAGAAGCAGTATACCCAGTTATAACTGACTATGGGATGTGCAGGTTGACCTCTGACCTCTGTTCAGCAGGTTCAGGTCAGTTTATACTAGAAAATATCAGGTTCAGGTGGGTCAGGGACAAACTAACAACGCAGCATTATTTACGACATTGATTACTAGTCTGCCTTCTCTTTCCCTCTCACACACCTGAAGATATCTGTCGGATGAGCTGAGCACAGGAGCGACTTGCAGGCTACAGCTACAGTACTCTCTGTGAGATCCAGCAGTTGACTTGGTTATGGTATTTATCAGACATCAGCAGTAGCTTCTCTTAAATCTGTTTTTCCCAATGTACTCGAGTACTATGTGATTTACAAGTGATTTGTTTTTTTGGGGAAGAAAGAAAAAAAAATAGAAAAAATCCCCCTCACTGCTCTCTGGGGTCGTTTTCACAGATGAAAAAAAAAACTTGATTCCTGACATGATCCTTGCCTTTCAGGGCTTTCCTAGTTTCTGTTTCCATGCATTAGAAGCTTTCATATATAAATATTCTTAAATAATCGATGTGTTTGTTGTTAATACTTTAAATGTCTTTTTTTATACTGTGATGCTGCCTTGTGCAGTCTGATTTGACAGTGTTGTATCTGACTACAGTCATGTCAATTAAAGCTTCTTTGAATTTGAATTCGGACCACTGTTCCATGAGTTTAGTTGCTGGACCTATTTGAAAGATAACAACTCATTCTTCTTCCAATTTTTTCATGATAAAATATAGAAATCGATCAAACGATGCACATCTTTACACCCTCAGTTGAATAGAGAAACGAGGTGAGGCGTTTACTGACCTGCCTCACTCAGCAGTATTAGTTGTTGAGGTAGAGAGTGTTTACGTCGGGCCCGTGGAGGCTTCTCGCCGCCCTACACCGCTCACTCCGTTCTCGCACAAACAGCTCGTCATCCTCACCACTGACTCCAGACGGCTGCTCCCCCTGATCCAGCAAGCAAGCCAGGTTTATTTTGTAAAGCCTTTTCCCAGATGCTAGTCACAAAGTGCTTCACAAATCAAATTTAATAAAAAACAAATGAAAGAATACAATTACATTAAATAAAAATCAAAACAGAACGCCAGATAAATAAACAAGGGGAAAACCATGTAGGACACTGTTAAAAGCATAAAATACCACGTGTTACTAAAAGCCTGTTTAGTTGCTTTTTAAAAGAGTTCCACAGAGTCAGGGATCTCAGATTTGGTGGGAGACTACACCAGAGCTTGGGAGCTGTTTGACTGGAAGTACAGTCACCCCAGGTTTTAAAGCGTGAGCGTTGGTATGCTTGCTTAAAGTGATCACTAAATTTAAAAATGGATTTGAAACATGAATGGGAAGCCGGTGCAGGGAGGTTAGGTTCTGTGCGATTTGTTAAAAGCCTGGCAGCAGCATTCTGGACAGTTTGCAGGCGCTGTAGGGAAGATTTTGGACCGATAGGTAAAAAGGGAATTACAATAATCTAAACGCGACGAGATAAAGCATGTATTAACATCTTTCATTTTATTTTATGACAGCACAGGTCTGAGTTTGCCAATATTTCTTAAGTGGGAAAAACATGACCTAGTTAGTGTTGTAATGTGTGCATTCAAACTATGGACTTGGTCAAAAATAATGCCAAATTGGGTTGAGAGGAGGAGGACAGGTCACGAGCTTCTGCTTGATTGCTAATTGGAGGTTGAGCAGGTTGAACAGCCTGTGCAATTCCAGTAGCTGGACAAGTTGCTTTTCAACCACCAATGCAGTTTGGAATAGGCCGGTTCATTTTCTGCGAGAGGATCCAGGTTGATTTTCTTTAAACAAGATTGAACAATGCATGGTTAATAACTGTGGAATATCATGATTAAAAAAAAAAAAAGAGAGAGACATGTGTGTTTTATGGTGTACAACAGAACTTTTCGGATTTTCTCTTATTGGAGATATATGATTTGAAAAGTAAGCAGCTCTCTCAGACTTCACTAGGTACTGAAAGTGCAAGAGTCCTCTAGATGTAGCCTGTGAATTCACAAGCGCTCAGTCCTTCTGCATTTTTTTCTAAAACATTAATCCATGGTTGTGGATTTTTTTTGGACACATAGGTCTTTAAGAACAACATTTCAATATCAATGCCATGAGTAAAAAAAGGTCCAGTGTGCGTCCCGCCTGTGTGCGTGTAGAGCCTGATCCGTGTCGCTTAAAATTGTGGGAGTCAGTGAGATTAAGAAAGGCGGAGGCAGCATTACATGTGGGGTCATCAATGTGAATATTACAATCTCCAAGCATTAGGACCTTGTCCAACATTATTATAGCTGAGGACAGAGATGAGCAGGACAGTTTTGATGAGCGAGGAGGAAGAACAGTGTGGGAGCTCTGCCTATTACTGACTGGGGCACCACTACAGAGGTAGAGCCCCATGTCACCGCTGATTCACTGAGAGTCCTGAATCTCCTTCATCTAATGTAATATATAATGTGTAAGGTTTGCCATCAGGAATAGATGTCTGTTTCCACCTGTCTCTGAGAAGCACCGACCTTGGACCGGCTGCAGAGCTTCGTGGGCGGAGGGTTGCCAGAGGATCCTTTGGGTGCCTCCGTCTGACTCTGTTCTTACTAGTTTGTCCAGGTTCGTCAACTGCAGGGTGAAAAAAAGAAAAGAAACACTTTCAGTTCATCTCTTCAAAACAGCTTTGGACTCATTTTTATTTTTTTATTTGTCGTCTCTTCCGCAACACGCTGGAACTACAACTCAAACAGCTGATCTGTGGTGTAATACAGTGTGCACTGTAGGTGTGCTTACATGTAGGATACTACACTAATACAGTTCAACACGTTGAGAAAATGTAGAGCCAAAGTAAAGGTTTTTGACGCAAAGTGGTGAAGATATTCAAGACAAAACAAACACTTCAACTGATATAGTTTTTTTTTTCCTGTGGGCGTTTTTCAATGGCTGAAACAGGTTTCTCAGCTAAACCACGTCCACAGCAGCTCAGCAGTCAGCTGCTGTATGGTGCTCCTGCTGCTGCTCCGACCCAGACCAGCCCACAGCAAATAATCCAACTATATTTTTAACTAGAGATGTTCTGATACCTGAACTTGTGTATCGGCCAATACTGAGGACTGATCCGATACCACTGCATTAAAAAAAAACCTTTTAATGCTGACCTTGTATGAATGTTGATAGTTGGTTATTTTTGCTGTTGGGCTGGTCTGGGTCGGAGCAGCAGCAGGAGCACCAAGTACAGCAGCTGACTGCTGAGCTGCTGTGGAAGTGGTTTAGTGAGAAACCTGGTTTCAGCCATTGAAAAACGCCCACAGGAAAAAAAAAAAACGGGTATATCAGTTGAAGTTGTTTGTTTTGTCTTGAATATTCTTCACCAATTTTGCGTCAAACAACCCCTTTACTTTGGCTTCTACATTTCTCACGTGTTGAACTGTATTAGTGTAGTATTCCTACATGTAAGCACACCTACAGTGCACCACTGTATTACACCAAGATCAGCTGTTTGAGTTGTAGTTCCAGCGGTGTTTGCGGAAGAGACGGACAAAGTAAAAAATTAAAATGATGGTCCAAGCTGTTTTGAAGAGATGAACTGAAAGTGTTTCTTTTCTTTGTTTTCACCCTTGGCAGTTGACGGAACCTGGACAATCTAGAAGAACGAGTCAGACGGAGGCACCCAAGGATCCCTCTTGGCAAACCCTCCGCCCCACGAAGCTTCTGCAGCCGGGACCAAGGTCGGTTGGTCTCAAGACAGGTGGAAAACAGACATCTATTCCTGACTGCAACCTTTACACTTAATTAATACATTAGATGAAGGGATTCAAGGGACTCTCAGTGAATCAGCGAGTGACATGGGCTCTACCTCTGTAGTGGTGCCCCAGTCCGTATAGGCAGAGCTCCCACACTGTTCTTCCTCCTCGCTACCATCAAACTGTCCTGCTCATCTTCTGTCCTTCAGTTATAATAATGTTGAACAAGGTCCTAATGCTTGGAGATTTGTATATTCACATTGATGACCCCACATGAATGCCTGCCTCCGCCTTTCTTAATCTCACTGACTCCCACAATTTTAAGCGACACGGAATTCAGGCCTCTACACGCACACAGCGGGAGCGCACACTGGACCTTGTTTTACTCATGGCATGATATTGAATGTTGTTCTTAAAGACCTATGTGTCAAAAAAATCACAACCATGGGATTTATTGGAGGATATATGATTTGAAAAGTAAGCAGCTCTCTCAGACTTCACTAGTGCTCAGTCCTTCTGCATTTTTGTCTAAAACATTAATCTATGGTTGTGGATTTTTTTGGACACATAGGTCTTTAAGAACAACATTTCAATATCAATGCCATGAGTAAAAACAAGGTCCAGTGTGCGTCCGCCTGTGTGCGTGTAGAGCCTGATCCGTGTCGCTTAAAATTGTGGGAGTCAGTGAGATTAAGAAAGGCGGAGGCAGCATTACATGTGGGGTCATCAATGTGAATATTACAATCTCCAAGCATTAGGACCTTGTCCAACATTATTATAGCTGAGGACAGAGATGAGCAGGACAGTTTGATGCGCGAGGAGGAAGAACAGTGTGGGAGCTCTGCCTGTACTGACTGGGGCACCACTACAGAGGTAGAGCCCCATGTCACCGCTGATTCACTGAGAGTCCTGAATCTCCTTCATCTAATGTAATAATATAATGTGTAAAGGTTGCCAGTCAGGAATAGATGTGCTGTTTCCACCTGTCTCTGAGAAGCACCGACCTTGGGACCGGCTGCAGAGCTTCGTGGGCGGAGGGTTGCCAGAGGATCCTTTGGGTGCCTCCGTCTGACTCTGTTCTTCTAGTTTGTCCAGGTTCGTCAACTGCAGGGTGAAAAAAAGAAAAGAAACACTTTCAGTTCATCTCTTCCAAAACAGCTTTGGACTCATTTTTATTTTTTTATTTGTCGTCTCTTCCGCAACACGCTGGAACTACAACTCAAACAGCTGATCTGTGGTGTAATACAGTGTGCACTGTAGGTGTGCTTACATGTAGGAATACTACACTAATACAGTTCAACACGTGAGAAAATGTAGAGCCAAAGTAAAGGGTTGTTTGACGCAAAGTGGTGAAGATATTCAAGACAAAACAAACACTTCAACTGATATAGTTTTTTTTTTCCTGTGGGCGTTTTTCAATGGCTGAAACAGGTTTCTCAGCTAAACCACGTCCACAGCAGCTCAGCAGTCAGCTGCTGTACTGGTGCTCCTGCTGCTGCTCCGACCCAGACCAGCCCACAGCAAATAATCCAACTATCATTTTAACTAGAGATGTTCTGATACCTGAACTTGTGTATCGGCCAATGCTGAGGACTGATCCGATACCACTGCATTAAAAAAAAAACCTTTAACTGCTGACCCTGTATGAATGTGATATGATTGCTTAAACCCTTTGTAAAACATGAACAGATACATGAAGGCCACAGAGTCTTTCTTTTGTTATCTAATCCGACTGTCAATCATAAAACAAGACTAGGTAAAATCTAGAATATGTCTGGGCCGCCGTTGGTCAAATCCTGATTTTATAACTGAGATGTCATCTGACAAAATCACCAAACACATACATTGAAAACTGAGCTGTGATTTCAGCTGTATTTACTGTAAAATGATCACTCAGAGAGAAAGACAGAATATCTTTTTCTTTTTTTAAGTGACTTTTTCAGGCTTTTGCCTTCATTACAGACATAGAGAGAGAGAGAGAGAGAGAGAGAGAGAGAGAGAGAGAGAGAGGATGACATGCAGCAATGGGCCACAGGCTGGACTCAAACCTGGGCCACCACAGGAAGAACTAAGCCCAAAAGACACACGTTCCTCTGCCTCCTTTAGTAATAATGGTACATGTAGCCAGGAAACGGCTCGGTAGACTGCACGTAACAAGAGGTGTAGCCCTGAGCCCCTGGTCGGCATCCATACACGGTCCAGTCATGAACCATGTTTATACCCAGTGTGGTTGAAAAAAAGACACAATGAGCTAAGTTGGCAACAGCAGCTGTAAACATCCCACTAATAGAGCCCGTTTGATCCAGACTCAGTGACGAGGCACTCTGCTGACCACTGGTGGAAATATGATCAGTCAGTCAGTCAGTGACATTTCAGATTATATTGCAGCGCTGTTGCGGTCCAGCCAAAAATGAATTAATAGAATAACACTTCCTACACGTGAGCCACCCCTCCAAGTTAAAGCCTTCCATGCTGTACATGTTGCCTTGTTGCTGGTGGGACTCTCCAGGGTTACACGTTGCCAAATTGGGGTCATTTTGCTAACAGCTAATATCACACCATTTACCAGAAATCAGTTCTTCTTTACTGCTCTTAAACAGCTGCCAGTGGCTGCACAGCACAGCTTCCTGTGTAGGCCACTGTTTTAGAGCAGAGAAGAAGAATTGATTTCTGGCATACCTGCAGTTTTGTCCGATTACATGGACGCACGCACGCACACACGCACGCACGCACGCACAAACAAGCAGATACATGAACATGCTACTACATCTTAGCTGTGTGTACCAGCAAGGGGTTGTGCAGACTGGTGCTGCTGTTGGACGTCTGGGCCGAGCGAGGGAGGGTGGCATGAGAGAGGGGACGAGGGGAAGGGGACGAGGAGCCGCAGGTGCTGACCAGGTCCGGCAGACTGTTGGATGGGAAGCGCTCGAAACCCACATCTGACTCCTCCTGTAGGGACAGACAGGAAGTTAACCTAGTGTGTGTGTGTGTGTGTGTGTGTGTGTGTGTGTGTGTGTGTGTGTCTGTGTGTGCACTCACCCTGCTGGCCACCACCAGCTGGACCAGGCCGCTGGTGGAGCGGAGGATGGCGACAGCGTCCTGGTGGGTGAGGCCCACCAGAGACTGACCATTGATCATCAGCAGCTCGTCACCAGCATGAAGACGACCATCCCTGAAACACACACATTCAGACAGAGACACTTACACACACTGTACCAGACACACTCTCAGAAACTAAATCTGAACTGTCCTCCACCACTGGCAATATCTAGTTAGACAAAACACCAGATTTTCTTTCTTTAATTCTCACACAATAAAGTGATAAATAATAAAGAGCAACGGACATCTATATAAACTGGTGGAATCGTTTTGCTGTTTGAGTCTTTCCATGTGTCCCCTCTGGTTTTAAAACAGAGTTTAACTAATAAAGGCACAGAGAGTTTATCACGCTAAATGAATACATAATAACTATTTCAGCTTCATTTGAACTGAACAGAGATTCTTTAATCCGGATTCCTGACAGTGATGAAGCTTTTACTCTCTTCTTCATCACTGCAGCTCAGAATAACATGAGGGGACTCTGAGTCCACAACTGGAAATAAAAACTAAACCTCTGATGTCTTTGATTAGAACAATGAACCACACACTGTTGAATATTTACTTAAAAATAATTTCAGTCAGACTGACTCATCAGACATCAACTACTTCTCTTTTCTTTCATTACATTACAACACTAACTGTTTTTTTTTCTGCAGCACATGTTCATAACAGTTTGTTCATCAAACAAAAGAGAAAAATACTAAGAAACTTAATGAAAATGAATGCACTTATTTGCAATATATCGTTAGTCTGACCTTAATAATTAGAAATTATTTCTAGCGTTTTTTTTTATATTGTTTACATTTCACCTTGTTGAGTGTCATTTATGGATGTCACTATGAGTGAATTTACCGGCAGGTACCGGCATTTCTTCTCATATCATAGTAAGAACTTAAAGTAGATACAGTAGATACAGTTGATAGAGTCAGTGTAGTGTGACAGCTGCTTCTGTCAGTTACAAACATGTAGCTGTAGTGAACACAGCAGGTGGATGTGTATATCAGGACTTTATAATGACCAACTGTACCTGTGAATGGCGCCCCCCTCCTCTATATGAGCTATGATGATGCCATGAGGTGAGCGCTTGGAGCCCCGCCCCCCTGTTATCTGGATGCCCAGGCCCTCCTCACCCTTCACCATGTGCATCTTCCAGATGTGGCTGCCCTCTCTGAACTGCAACACACACACACACACACACACACACACACACACACACACACACACACACACACACACACACACACACATACATGAAACAACACATCACACAGAATGGCATGAAGCTGTGAAAAACAAATCAAAAAACAGACTGTTGGGAAACTAAGAATAGTTTACGAGTCTGATCCTTGGATGCTTTTTTTATGTCACTGTGTTATTCAAGAGGCTTTGATCAGTGTTTCTCAGGCAATTTTGTTTCAACATTAGTTCATGCACAAACAAACTGACACATGGCTGAGACTCCCTCTCTGAAATTATGGCTGAGGCTTGGCTCTTTAATGTAGCTTCTTTTATTTTATTTCACATTGAATGTGCTGAAGCTCAGAGGTTGTTCACTATTTCTCCTAATCCAGCCCTTTTGGACTTTGCACTGCTGCACATGCATGAACCAAAACAGCAGGTGTGGATGGAGATGCTCTAAGAGTCAATGCACCAGGACCAGCCATGTTGAGCTGGCAGTTTAAAATATAGCCCTCTGTCCTGTTTGACCTCTGACCCCACTGCTCACAGCTTCAGCCATTTTGAGGACTAGTAGACGTAGCAGGATAATAGAGGTCGTCTCCACGCCAGCCACAGACATTTACCATCCTGCTGATGTGCTGGGATGATACACCAGCTGTCTTTCTCAATCCTCTAACCCACATGTTAAACACCAGTTGTTGCAGGGCAGCGATCCTGTTGATCCTCTCAAACATCTGTACGCTGATCTGTCGTCTATTCCAACAGGTTGTTTAAGTCATTTACATCCTCATCATCCACTAAGCTGTACTGTACTGCACGTCCTGCAGCCTCCACACGGCACGACCAAAACTAATATACAGCAGTCATGTCCACTAATGTGTTCACGCAGCTGTCAGGAGAGTGTTAACATGCCGGTAAGTCATCCCGGTGGGCAACTGCAGAACTGCAGCAAATGTGCAGAGCTGAGGCCTGATGAAAAACCCACATGTGAAATTCAATATTTCACATCTGAATCCAAATTTCACATTTGTTTTTCCACACGTGTTTATTAAAATTCACATGTGAAAATGACATGTTTTTAACTTAACATGTCAATACAAACTTTGTATGTGAAAGTGACAGTGACATGAAGCAAAACACCCTGAGCCTAAGTTTCACATATGGAATCCACATATTTATCTTAAAATTCACATGGTACAAAAACCTGATTTTAGCTTTAAATATGAATCCCAATTTTACATGGGAAAAAGATAATGTAACGTGTGAGGTGAAAAGTCCCATGTTATGTTGTGATTTCACATGTAGATCTAAGTTTAATGTTAAGTATTGCTTTCACATGGCGATGTACATGAGTTTCACATCTAATCCCAAAGGTTTCACATGAGAATTTATACCAACATCATGGAAATGTTCCAAAACTACATGTTTCACATGTGCAATCACATGTGTTACACACATTTTACATGTGATTTTAAGATGTTTTCTCATGTTAAATTTCACTTGCACATGTGCCCACATGTGAAATTCATGTGGTTTTTCTGTAAGGGCAGTTCACTGGGTCACGTACCCCCCCCATGGGCATTTTATATTTGTATTAGGGGCAATGTCTTCTGGTTTCCAGTTCTTAAAGGGATAGTTCAGGTTGTTTGGTTTGAGGTTGTGGCAGATCTGTGTTGCTGTGCACGGGGCCATGAGGAAAAAGGTGTTTTAGAGACTTTTAAAAACGCCCACCGAAACCATCCAATATCCTTTTAAATGTAGCTTCATGTAGAATATTTTCAGCGGTTTCATCCTGTCATCTTGTTGGAGTTATTTATATCCCCTCAAAGAGCAGATGCAGATATTAGCTCTGCTGTCTGACAGGCAGGAGGATCTGGATTCAGTCCCAGAGAGGAGACCCTGACTAGTGCTCCAACAGTCTGAGACTGTGTGAAGGTGGGACCTGTTTTTGTCACAGGGAGCGGGGGCTGTCAGAGGGGCATGGTCAGCTAGAGCGAACCCGTTATAAGGTGATCTGTTGGCATCAAAGGGGCATGGTTAGTTGATGTCACAAGGGGCGTCTATTGTTTTGAGGTGGGGGGGTGAATTCTAGTCCCCCTTTCCCCAAGTCTGAATTGGTTGTGGAATAGTGTCCGTGAACCCTGCTGTGGCTTTCAAGATGAGCTTCTCTCCGGAGGTCGGCATTAAGACTGATCTGTGTGTGTGTGTGTGTGTGTGTGAAGGAGGATGAAGGGATGGAAGACAAACAAGGCAGTTGTTGTGGAAATGAAAACATGTAGCAGGAGTTATAGTTATTGAGATCTGAACCTTAGATAATTGGTAGTCCATGATCAGAGAGGAGAGGAGGTTGTGTGGCCATGTTCTTCATGTTTACAGTCAATCTGTAATATTGTTGTGCTGATTGTCCACACTGTGAATCTGTGCACTGTCAATCAACACAGATCTACTTCCTGTCTGTCTCTCCTGGAGGAGGGACTCTTCTTCTGCTGCTCTTCCTGAGGTTTCCTCAGTTTTTCCCTTGATAAAGAGTTTTTTTTCCTCTCTAAAGGACCAGAGGCGCATCGCTAGGAGAGGCTAACCAGGCAAATGGTTGGGGCCCCAAAGGGGAAAAGGGGGCCCCTGTGGGCCCTCATATTGTCACATTTTGCAATGACAACTATAAACCCACTAAAGACTCTATAGAGTGCACTGCTGCTGCCCCTAAAACCCCTTTAAGTAGGGCCCCTCACGATGTGTGCTGTAACTAGTACCGATGTACAGTAAATCAGATCCCTGTCTGTCAACGTGTGTCTTACCTGGCTCAAAGGTTCACTGCTGAAAGAATCCATCTTGCAGTCTAACAGCTGACTGTGACACCTTGCCAGCAGGGTGCCTGCACTGTGCAGACGCTGGGGGACTGTCCTCGCCTGGAGAAAGGCGTCTGGACTTTCCTCTGTGGGTGTATGTGAGGACAGGATGTAGCCCGGGTCCTCCCCTGGACTAACCTCAGTCTCAGTGGGACCAGAGGAGCTGTAGCCATTGTAGCAGCTCTGGAGCTCAGAGTCAGTACTGTCCCTGGTGTCCCGGTTAAAGGACGACCGTGATATCACACCAAACTTGCGTGTGCGTTTGCAGTTTTCTGATCGGTCAGAGGGGTCAGAAGAGGCTCCGCCCTGCTGCTGCTCCTCACAGCCCTCACTGCTGACAGGGACGCCGCCGTTTACATCACAGGGAGGGAGGGGAGCCTTTCGCTTGACTCGCCGCAGCATGATCAGGTAGATACAGCCTCCATTCCAGCACTGGTCGGCCAGGTAACTGTGAACAAGCATTGAAAGGATAATGATGTCATTACATACATGTTCAAATATTATAAGGAGAAATACAGTCCATGTCCACAGGTCAACATTTCCTCACATTTCCACCTGGATGAGAGGAGCAAATCACACAGGATGGAGAGCAGTCCCTGAGTGCATCATCTATAACCTTGATGAGAGAGGCTGTATGTTCTTTAGAAACAAAGGGCTTCTATCCCACACCTGGCACAAAGTCACACAAAGAGCAACACAAGTGTCTTTGCTAGTTTCAGACGAACACAGTTGTCAATTTCCCACGTTGTTTAAACAGCAGATGTATCTGTGCAACAGGGTCCAGTCTGCTTCTGAATATAGTTTACACCCTGTTAAATCTCTTTTTCAACATGACAGTTACAGTCTCTCCGCTGTGTTGAAGATGGTGATGAACTAACTGACAGCTGACTGGTTGACTCCAACGAGGAGACTCAGACAGCTCTGATGCCAATTTCTGGCTTTTTTATTGCTTACAAGCACTTCAGGATCTGCTCTCAACAAACTATTCAGTCTAAAAGAAAACCATAATCAAAGACACTTAAAATACTGATGAGTGAACTGTAAATTAATAAATCATGTGGGCAACAGACTAACTCTAATCGGGTTCAAAAATGTCTAGTATAAGTTATATAAAGACACTTCTGATAAAGATGAATTAATAAAAAATAAAAATAAACATACATTAATATTTACAGATCTTCATTTAACAGTCACACATTCATCGGGGGGACACAAGCCCGGTCTGACTTGTTCCCCCAGTAATGGACGTTTTCTCTCTCTTTTCATTCCGTTCACAAGTCATTTCCTGAAGTTAACTTTCTTTTCATCTACGGTCTGTTACTGTGTGTAGTTATTTAAATGTAAATATAGATCATAAGTTATTAAACCATTCGTTTAACAGCATTAAAAAGTCCTCTTTGTTTTGGAGGGGTTGTTGTTGAGACCAAACCTACCAGTTGCCAAGACTCAGTGTCAAACACACAACTCATTCAGAAGTGTGTAAGGGTTGGGGATGAAGTCTAACCTCTGTTATGGTAACCACTGGATTCATAACTATCAATTTAAGTAACCCACAACAAACCCTCAGTGATTAAGAGCTGCATTCATTTATCTGTGACATTTCCCAAAAACCCTGATTCTTAATCCACCTCCGGCAGCTGCTGCCTGGTCCAACGCTCTTCTCGGTGTTGGTGGTTACAACATGAGACAGGTGAGCAGGTCATATTTACAGTGACCACATGAGGACAGAGGATGTTTTGTAGACAAAGAGTTTCACCGTATATATACGATGTACGACAACAAACAGAAAGGCTTTGGTCTGAAGGCCTGTTTTTTAAGTGCCGTCTCTGACCCGATCCAAACAGACCTGTGGGAAACTATCAGACCCAAACAGGAGAAATTCAATAAGCTTTACCTCATCTCTTCTGTTGTGTTGTCTGAATATGCAGCACTGTTTGCTGTTGCATTTGTTTTGGGGGTTCGTGTGTTTTTGTTGTTGCAGCGTTTCTGTATTAGCAGCGTGTTTGCTGTCAATGTCTTTGTTTTGGCTTCCTGCAGCTCGTTTTTTCATTTTCCATTTTCATTTCATTTGCCCTGTTGTTGTAGGCTATTTGTTTTTCATTATGTGTTTTTGAATCTGCATCCTTTATGAATTTGCAGCTTGTTTCTCCTTTTGGACGTGTTCAGAGGTTGGATGCAGTTCCTCAGTCGGCCATTTTTTTTTTTTTTTTTTTTAATTTTGAATATTTTAAAATTAACCCAGAATTAATTTACCACAGCCTGGCTTAAAGGGATAGTTCAGGTTATTTGACACGGGGTTGTGTGAGGTACTCATGAATAGTCAACCACAGTAGAGCCTGGGCAGCGCGCTCCCTGTTAGGAGCAGAGTGGCAGAGCTACTGTATGTGTTGCTGTTCACAGGGTCACGACAAAAAATGTGTTTTAGAGCCGTTTAAAAACGCCCAATATCTGTTTACATGTAGCTTCATGTAGAATTTTTTTCTTTTTGCGGTTTATCTTCCCGTGAAAACAGCACTTTCCTTTGGCACTACATTTTTCAATCGCTGAACTACCGTATTCTACGCACGAGCGCACCGTAGTACCCCGCAGGTCAGCTGAGTGAGTCAGAAAGCGGCGTAATACAGTACACAACGTGTACGTGCGCTCGTGCGAAGGAATATGGTAAGGAAAGATAAGCCGCTGAGAGTAAAGCGTACATTTAACACGTATTTAACAAATAGCTCTGCTACTCCGCCGGGTGCTCCCGGTCAGCTCTCCTACCTGGGAGCGGCCTGAACAGAATCTACTGTGGGTAATGTCACGAATATTCATGAGTTTCTCACACAACCCCCACGTCAAATAGCCCGAACTATCCCTTTAAGATAGCCAAGAACTAAACTGCTATGTGCAATGGATGAATTTAGAGTCTATCTAATAGAATCTAAAGTCTGACCATTTGTTCTATCGAAGCCACAGTCAAAGTCTATCTTTGTGAAACCGGTCCCAGGTTTTATTTGGACATTGTTCTATTATGGAGGAGATGTTGTCAATGAATGAGCAGGACTGTTTTACTGGATTTTCAAGATTGTTGCTGCCATATACTAATAACTAATAACTATTTGTCAGATGTTTAATTTACTGGATTTTTCAAACCTGTCGCATTATTTCTTTCCTTTCCTTAATTTCACTAATCAGAATAAAGTAAAAGTAAATTCAAACGAGACTTTAAGCTACAGAAGCTTGTGTCATGTACAGTTGCAGTAAATAACATAGTTCATCACTGTGGTCTTACCTGGCTCCACTGACGTCCACTCCCACCATCAGCTGCCCGTTCAGTGACAGCAGTTCGTCCCTCAGTTTGATCCCCCCGCAGCGAGCTGCTGGGCTCCTCTTCCTCACCTCCGTCACCCAGATGCAGCCCACGTCCATGATGGGGCCCTGGTCCCGCCTCCTCCTCGGGCCCCCCTTCTTTTTCCCGTCAGGGTCCCCAAAGATAGGGATGTTCCCGAAGCTGAGGCCGAACTCCGACGTGTCCCCCTCGTCTTTACTAAGGAAAACAGCGTGAACCTCCACGTCCACCCCCTCCCTGCAGGAGGACGGGCTGGCTGACGGAGCTGCGTCGCCCTCCATGAAGTTGAACTTAATGTACTCCACCAACTTCTGGATGGCAGCGAGACACAGGGACATGTCCTCCACGGTACCGCTGTTAACACTGCTACTGCTGCACACACTGTCCCGCTCCCCATTCTGACCGGAGTCTGGATCCACATGCTGCAGGAGGAGGAAGAGGAGGAGAGAGCTGTGAGTGATGCTGGATGATTCGGACTGTTAAAGCAGTCTCATTGTATGGTTTTATGTCGCCATAATAATCACAGGTTTATATCTTTAGACTCATGCGGGGCTTGACATCTAACATGTTTTGGCTTCATTGTGCAGTTGATAGAACAGATGTTATGTTTTCATTTTAACCAATGCAGCTGTGCACACACAGTTACATGTGTTTTTATCATGTGTAACTTTTACAATGTCACAGAGTTGGTCACTTCCTGTTGTCAGCTTCAGAATAATTAGGCAAAACAATCAGTCACCAGCAAAACACATTAAATACAGGTGAGATCTTTTTGTCAACAGATTCTGTGAGAAGACCAGAACAAGAAGTGTATTAGTTCTGACTTCCCTGTTCGGTTTGAGGCTCTCAGCCTGAGGTCCACTGGTTCCAGCTGAAGATCTACATCTTTAAAATTAAACATACACTTGCAGAAATTTCTAAATCTTGGAGCTGGTTGTATTAATAACAGCAAATATTTTAGATTCAGTTTCATTTTGATGTAATTGTTGTAATTAGTGGATTTGCTCACCAAGGCAAAGTAAATACAGATCTGGTGAACTTTGATATAAGAATCTGGACCAAAGCAAAACATCCAGGAACTGGAAACCAACCAACCAGAGGCGAGATGCATAAAACTCTGTAGATTCATGGCTAAAACTATGTGTGCGCACAAAACCAGAAATATGGATATGCATGGATTTGTTTTCGTCAAAATTAAAAAGCTGTGTGTACACATGGTTCCATTTTATAAATCTCCCTCATTGAGGAATTGGGCGCATGTGCACAAGCCTCATTTCCACTCCCACAATTAGCATCAGTTTACTTTAGTACAATCACTCCAAATGTGAAGCTCTGTTTTACTCTGAACTTTGTTTATTGGAACTTTATTGGGATGTCTTAATTAGGCTCCAGACAGGCGTCTAAAACTGTGATTAGTAAATATTAAAACAGAATGAAACAGTTCACACGATGCCTCACAAGAAATAATAAGGAGATTAAACGATGCTTAAGGAAACATTGAGTACAAACACAATTATTCTGTTTTGAATTGTAAAATTGCTGGTTTTGTGTAAACTAATGGTGATAATGAATGAAGCTCCATTAAGTTGTTTATTTTATTCTATGTTAAATTACATATCTCTACTTATTTTTTGTTTTCACTTCACTGTAACTTGGATCACTTGGAACGAGTGAGGTGACACATTCTGTGTTTATAAAGACCAATTTATGTGCGGGAAATGGTGTACGCATGATTTTTGTGTGTACACATCATTTATGCATCATGATCAGACAGGACTGGAAGGTACAAACACTAGACACTGCAGCTTCTAGCATATTTCATCAAGACTTACAAATGAACTTCAACACACTGAGCTCCTGCCCAGAGGACATGTGTCCTTTTCTGAAGTAAAGTGATTTCTAATGTAGAAGCCACACACCACACACCACACCATCATGCATGACACACTGTGATTGGCTCCGACCTGCTGCACTACAGACACCATGCTTTCATACAACATGTCTTTGCTCCATAAATAGATATCAAGGACAATGAGACTTCCTGTTTACACTCAGCACAGTTTGTTTAGTGACCCGGGGCCCTCAGCACACTCAGACATGGCTTTTCATCTGGTCTTATTTCACCCTTTACCTAACAGAGGCTGCTGGTGTCAGTGACAGAGGAGTGAAACGATTAATACTACACTGTAAAACTCTGTTCAAAGTAAAAGCCCTGCATTCAATAAATGTACTTATATAAATATTATTATCAACAAGTTATTCTCACATTTACTTTTTTTTTTAAAAACTTTTTTTCAACAACATAACAACTTTGTCAGTATGAAATACCAAAATACAAAAGTCTGCATGTTGTCCATTTTAAACAGCCCGCGTGAATTGTGAATTATTTGTTTGCTGGAACAGCAGCAGACCAGAGAAGTAGAGGAGGCTGATGAGGAAACAGGTGTGTCTTCAGGGTTTTAGTTGAGGTTTTAAAAGGATACAAATTCATCCATATTACGGATTAATTGTAAATTACTAATTTATATTTAATACAACTTAGTCCACCTATTTTGATGTGAACTTGTTAGTTATTGTAACACATGATAATTTCCTAATGTTTTTGTCTTTGAGCTGATACTGCATAGTTTTATTTAAATATAAATACATTTCTAAATGTAAATTCAGATCTTACATGTTAATAAACCATTCGGTTGGAAGCATTAAAAAGTCTTAAAAAGTTTTGGAGGGGTGGCAGGGTTGTTGCGTCCCTACCAATGTTGAGACCAAACTTACGCCCTTGCATCTGCTATACATAAAATGTCGTGTTTGTAGATAGCGGAAGAAATGGGTGTGTGGAATATTACATTTTTGAGTCAACTGAGTAAATGAGGCGAATATCTTATCTATATACAGGTCCTTAAAACTATGTATACCATTATTCTACCAGATCATGAAAGCAGAATCAACCATAGAGGGTTGGAACATATGATTAGAATGAATCAGTGCCACTGACATTGATTGTGAAGGGTTACATTTGTAAGTATACAATTCTAATGGAAGAGCTGAGCCAAGCAGAGCCAGTAATGAGGTTTTACCACAGTGTGTGACAATTCAATATGAAGCTATGCCGGTGTCTCTGTAGATGGAGCACTGAGCCAATAAAGTTTTTTTAATATATTTGCTGCCCAATAATATAACTGGAAATTTGGTAAGGCTGATTGTTTTGTTCTTTGCACAAACTCTTTATGAATCCTTGGGGGTTTACTATTCAAAATAAATGCAGAACTATATTTGTCTAGTATATTAAAAAACTTTTTTGTCTGCAGATTAGGATGCATTGAAAAAAATGCAAGAATCTAGATTAAGTATTTATGAAAATCTGTCTAAGTGCATTCAAGAAGGGCAGTAAAATTTTCCTGAAATAACTTTTTATCTAAATGTGCAACCTTGACACCCAAATAGGTTAGGTGATCTATCTTTACCTTAAATTGAAAAGTTTCAAATGAGATCTCCCTGGCTTTAGAGTTAAAAGTGAGTAGTTCGCTCTTGTGTATATTTAATTATAACCTGAAATACTGCCAGAATCTTGAAAAATAGTAAGAAGGGAGGTTATAGGGTCAGAAATGTAAAGTAAAAGATCATTGGCATATAATGACACTTTATGTTCTTGGTTTGCCAGTTGGATTCCCCTAACCTTGTCATCTGTTTAGAGCTTAACTGCTAATGGTTCGATAGATATCACAAACAGGAGAGGAGAAAGTGGGCATCACTGTCTGGTTCCTCGGTGGAGTGGAAAATAGGAGTGTAATGTATTTGTCCTAGGTGAACTGTAAAGGAGTTTTATCAATGAAATAAATTTTGGATTAAGACCAAATTCATCAAGGGTGTAAAACAGGTAGTCCCACTCCACCCGGTCAAAGGCTTTATCAGCATCAAGCGATAAAGCAATCTCCAGTACTGGAGACGATGGAGTATATATTATATTAAAAACCCTAAGTAAATAGAAGAAGCCATGTCTACCCTTCATAAATCTTGTTTGATCTGAAGAGATCATGGAGGGCAAGCACTGTTCCAACAAAAGGGCGAGAGTTTTAGACAATATTTTAAAATCTACATTTAAAAAGGGATATAGGGCGGTACAAAGAACACTCAAGTGGGTCTTTGTTGGGCTTCAAAAGGTGTGAGATTGTTGTTTGTTCAAGTGGAGGGAAAAACACATTGTGAATTAAAGGACTCAATATACATTTCTCGTAGAAGTAGAGATAAGGTTTTTTCTTCCCTCTTTAAACTAGGGCTGCTCGGATCTTGCCTCAATGAAGTCCTTCGCTGCCTGTGGGGTTTCAAATATCTGTGTCTGCCCATTGAAAGACACCCGGAGCCGGGCCTCCTCCTCCTCCTCCTT